>NC_137862.1:46111672-46386672 GCF_963924005.1 Protomyctophum bolini | reverse complement strand
TACAACTGTGAGATTTTGATTTATGTAAAACCTATTTACTTCAGGTTTTTTCTCCTTTAATAAAGCAATAAATAGAAAATGGGGTAGTGTGCATGCATCGTAATCATAATCAGGTGATTATCAGTTCAAAGTTTCAAGGAGTTCATGTGATAGTCAATAACCACAAGTGATTGTTTTAAGCAGACATGAAAATGATATGAAAATGTTTGAGAAAACTGTCAGGATTTAGAAGACATTTGTAGAATCGTTCCCAGGTCTAAATGAGTTAAAGTAAAGAATTATTGGGAGCTGAAATTGGTGTGCGGACTTCGTTATTCTTACATTTTTATTTTGACCAGGGTTTGAATCCCCAGCAGGACATTACATTTAAATTGTGCGTTTTCCTTATTTTATTTGCCATGTGGATCATATCGCTCTAGTTAAAAGATCTTTACACCGTCAAGGAGTTGCTGTCAGAATACTACAGCTGGTCTATAAATCACTGAATGGTTTAGTTACAAATTATTTCTTTGGGATTCAGTATGTGATGAAGGCAACCTCAGCAGTCTGGATGGCTCATAATGTAGCAGCAACGTCATGAACTGTTGAGGTTGCCTTTGTTCACAGAATCTAAACTAAAATCTCAGAAAACCACAGATCTGCTACAAGTACTGCGCTTCAAAGCTTTGATTCTTGTGCTGCACTGTAATTTGATTCTCTTTTTCTATAGTATGTACTATTCTTTATAACTTTTAATTACTCTGAATTGTAATAATTTAAAAAAATATCCTTTCCTTTGAATAGGTGGGGGGGGGGGAGGTTTGTGTGTATATGTGTATGTGATGTGAATGTTTGTACAGTATGTCTTGTCTTTGAACCTGAAAATGTAGAAATACAATTGTAAAACAATAAAATAAAATAAAAATAAAAACTCTGAATTGTAATGTTCATTTGTTTCTTTTGTCTTCATGCGCACAATATTTAAATACAAATAAACTTTCCATGCGACGATGTCTTGTCCACTCTTATGGCTGCATGGTTTTATGAGTGCACTACACCAAATTCCTAACTGCTGAAGTAAGAATATAGTACTGAAACTCAAAAAGCATAAAAACCCTGAGCATGCATTAAGATACTCTCTCTCTCTGTTCTACAACTGTCCTGTGTTCCTTCTCTCCTTCCTGAGTGACAGAACTATTAAATGCATGCGGCACCGAGGCACTAAGGGGCCCAAACACATGTCATGGGCTGACTGTCCATTAGGTTCTCGCTGCTAGACTGTACATTTGGGAAAACTTAAGAGAGCGTGTGAGCATGCATGCATTGCATACAGATATATGCGAGTGCCAGCACCACATTTCAAGACAGTATTTTTCTTTATTTAATAGCCCATGAATGATTGAAAGTGGAATGTTAACCACGTTATACTTCACAGCTTGACTGCCACCTGGTGGACGCAAGAGCCAACGCTAGACTGCCGGCGACCCAGAACTACTTCGTTTTAGTGTGTTGCACGCTGGATACACGTCCGGCTTGGGCGGTCATCTTTAGATGCTAAATAATTAGCGTCAATGCTAGCGAGCTAAAATGAAGCCCTCCTTGCTCTATAGAAAGCGCCAATGATCCAATCGGGATCACCGGATAATCAGCAAAGACCTCCGAACATCGCGCGTTTTATCAAACCATGGAGAGCTCCGTAGTTTTATAGAGTTATTCAGCCTTTTAGTCCGGCTGTATACAAGAAGTGAACAGCGGATGCGCGAACCCGTCTAGGATCACTGAAGAAGGAAACGGCAAGCAAAAAAAAAAAAAGAAAGAAAAGAATCAGCGATCCGGTTTGATATCATCAAAAAAGAAGGGGGGGGGGGGGGGGGGCTAGTATAGAATCCTGGGGGACTTAACAAATGAACTGCTCGTGACGTAACGTTCCGCCAATAGTAGCTGCCGGTTGGATTCTAATTGGCGTAACGTTCCGTCACGAGCAGTTAATTTGTTAAGTCCCCCAGGATTCTATACTAGCCCCCACCTTCTTTTTTCCCTCTACACAAAATCTATTTGCCGGAAATCGCAGATCTACAATAGTCGTCACACGAACCTATGTATGGTTCATGTGCTTAAAGAAAGTGAGATTGTGTTCACATTCACAAAGACAATAAGACGGCAAGAAGCGAATGGAGCTTCAGTTACTGTACTTCTTGGTATTTGAGTAGAAACAAATTCTTCCATTTTTCTTCCTGGCATTCAGATCCTCTTAGCTGTATCCTAATATGGTCATGAGAAACAAAGAGCAACAACCATGGCGGATGTTTGTTACAAGGACAGCTGTGGTGATGTAATAGAATCCCAGGAATAGCGATACACGGTACTGTATGGTTGGCTTTGAAATACAGTACATTCCTGTGAAAATACATAAATTACCTGCCTGGCACTCAGGAAGGATTAGTGCCCTGGCCATGATTCAACAGTTCAGGGGCTACAGTGCCGGTATATATAAAAACCATGGGTCAAGTCAATTTTGTAATTAAATTCTCCCTTGTATAAACTCTTTCACCACACCACATGCCAGAATGTGCACAGGGGGATATCTTAAATAATGAAGGCAGGGAGGAAGCGATGCAGAGAGAGCGAGAGCAAGAGAGAGAGATAATGTTGTATGTATGTATGTGTGCCGTATGATCCACAGGTCTTTGGAATATCCCGACGCCTTCAACCCTTTAGCGGGAATGTCACTATACCATCCCGGCTCCCGAGTGTGCGATGGCGTGCAAATTGAACGGTGACAATGGGCCTGATTCTTCAACGCGTTTACGCTGATATAATGACGTGAAGCTAGCGGAAAGGCATTTACGTGGATTTCCCACATTAATTTGGAATTCATGGAAATGGCCGTGAACTTGACGCTCACGTAGGTTGGTCGGAAACTCCGTAAAATCCCACGGGACCTCTTTAGGTGGCGGACGAATTTACGGATATATTCAGAAGGCTTTAGTCTTCATGCTGAATCAATAAATAGTTCCCAAATCACAGATAAAATATGTAGGCATGTGTCCCGACCCTATAACATTGTTCAGCACATAAAAAAATGACATATAAAACTTGCACTTGTATGCCTATGCATGCATTCTAGAGGCAAGTCCCATAAGGAAACTGCCCCTGCAAGCGACACATTTTTATTTATTTATTAGGATATTTCTATAGCATGCGCGATTGCGCTGCTCACTTGACAGCCTTCTCTAGGCTACTCGCAGTGCAACGTGTTGTGAGCTTGTAGATCGGCTCCCGTGGACTCACGCTGCATGTTAAAAAACAAACTCACAATTATAATAAGAACATAGGCCTACACTTATCTGCATTCTGCACTGTACGAATCCAACATTGTTTAGTGTGTTAGTGTTATTTAGTGAGTCAGTTCTCTGACTGTCGGTGTGTGTGTGTGTGTGTGTGTGTGTGTGGGGCGGACAGCAGCATGCGGCCGCTGAACAGAGTCCAATCTGGGTGAAATTTACATTGGAAAATTAATATAACGGCGCGGTGAGCCCGGCAAGGACAGAACACGGCCCGGCCCGACTGTTATGGTCTATCTATGGCATTCTATGGTTCACAGACATGCCGGTCTGACAGACAGACAGCAGTCACGACGAGGGCTATAAATCCACATTATGGCATCAGCGCGTGCAATTTGGCCAGTCAGTTTTAAGCCAGCTCACCTTAATTAATTATAATATGGGCAACGTTGTAGCTGTGTAGGCTATATGTAGGCTAGCTACTACATTGATCTCATCATGAGATGAATCAAGTTTGCCGTGTCCCGCGAATCATTTTAATATGACGACATCATGAAATTAATTTACATCTGATACATCGGATATCTATTTTACTTCTGCAGGCGAGTGTTCTTTCTTTTTTTATAACCCTGCAGTGCATTCATCAGTATCATTGCCGAGTTGTATATAGCATTTGGTCGTGTGGTGAACAGTACAAATTAACTTCTTTCTCATTATGTGAAAGTAACTGTAACATATCAGTTAACTCTGACATTTAAGGATCGAGTGAAGCAATGCGTGCCAAGTTGGCAAGTTTCGTTTATAATTATTTTTATACATATAACTCGCGCTGTTTGCTTGAAGATCTGTCCGTGCAGAGAACCTCCTGTCAAAATTAACTACTCTACAAGCTCATCGCGCTGTTGTATAGAATTTAAAGTTTGGGAATCCTCTGTGCCGGCTATGATGACGTATTTCGAGATTTCCTGTTGCCTTATATGGTGTAGAATGGGCGTGGATGTTCCAACTAACCAGGCGACAACAGGCGAATCGCTTGGGGAAAATGCGGAAAGGATACACTCAGCGATCCGCATAAATGAAGTGATTACACCAGCTTCTCTGAATAACACGTCATCTCAACGTAGCTTGATCGGACGGATAAATACGATATCTGTTTCCGCCACAGTGCAACGGTGGCGTATTTCTTTTTAATGAATCAGGCCCAATGTGTCTACACAGTGACAACAACAACAACAACAACTCACAATCTGTTTCTCGTTGAGGTTCCCGGAGCTGTAGGTGGTGGCGAGGGTGGAGGAGCAGGCCTCGCTGTACCACGGCACGTTGCCGTTCTGGGTGGAGCTGCTGATGGACAGGGTGTAGATGCTGTTGGTGTAGCCGTCACAGTTACAGCTGTCCTTCAGCCTGCCTCCGTTCCCAGATGCCCAGACAAATATGGAGCCCAGACCGCCGCGGCCCTGTACAGCAAAACACATTTTAATTAAGTCAGACCTGAGAATAGGGGGCAGACGACACATAATAGAAATTAATTAAGACAAGCACAATCCCCCGTCAACCGTTCCTCAACACGTGTTATTTATTTGTACCACCACTAATGATAAGGATCTGAAAGGGGGTTAAAACATTTTTGCAACCTTAATAGGGATCCCAGTGATGAAAGGGTAAATTTCATTACAGGGCTCATTTATGGAAAGGCCTATTAAACACTGCACATTCATCACAGATGTGTGCGTGTGTGTGTGTGTGTGTGTGTGTGTGTGTGTGTGTGTGCGTGCCCATTCAATTCATTGAATTAAAAAGACCTAAATATCAAATGACAGCATTACAAGACAGCAGGGACTAAAATGTCAACAGCTCGGAGTAATACATCAGCATGCTTCTCCGCGCTCACACTATTCCAACATCATCCGGGAAATGATTTACTGGAATGAGTGGCAAAGTCTCTCTGCGCGGAAAATCACGCAACTGTGTGAGCAACAAAGACGATACCGTGTCCAAAGCCACCCGTACTGCCGGTGTTCTTTGTACATAATGTGGTTACATGCACATGTGTTACTCATCCAACAGGCTTTGTGGAACACTGGCACGGTATGTTTCCATACATATGCTCTTAATCAATGTGACAATGTTGTCACACAGAGCCATTATTCCTTGTCTCTGTCCATTCACCAATATGACATTATATTATATAATGTCACTTTAACTAGGAAAGAATGCTACCGGTGTAACCACTCAGTATTTAATTCCGTTATTCACAGTTTTGGCCTTCATTCATAACACAGGTGGGTATTAGCATGATGAGGTGTGACTACAGTAAGTTTACTTATCTGGTTAATCATACATTTACGGTAATCTTATCTATACATGCATCATGTCCATATATGGAGCTGGCCCATGACAACACTCCATATTTGGTCATGCCAGACACAGAACTCCATATATAGGAATAAAGGGACACAGAGAGACATATACAGAAATCTCCATATATGGAGCATAAAAGACACAGACATATGGGTGGAACGGGTACTCTGACACGGGTACAGCGGGTATTGCATAGCCGGGTGGGGCGTGAGTCTCCAACGTCCATCGTTACCGACTCGGTGCTCGACAGCCGGGCACCGCTCTAGTGTAAATGTGCCACACTCCTACTTGAACAATCCGCAGCATGTATTTTAACGAGTGCCGTTATCAGAAATAAGACTCATTACCTGACAAGTCATGATTACCTTATTCAGCCCTGTTTGGTTCATATTCAGGCGGGTGGTCCACATGAGTGCGTTACCCGGGCAAGTATTTAGCCGTTCTGCCTTTCTGCCAGACGGAGACGGCGTTTTTGGGGACCACCTCCCAGAGTGGGAAAGTTTGGAGACGCAACTTTGTCGTCTCCGTGTGGTACAGCGAATGCCGTCTCTTTCCTGAGCCGATGATGTCATAGTCCCTCCCCCCCCCCCCCAAACTCACCAAGCCTCTCCCTTAAAGCGCATGCGCCAGTCCAGAACAAACAAACAAAGATGGATGCACCCAGTGTTAATAATGTTCATTGCGTTCCTGCTGCAGCAAATATTTACGTTAGTAGGGCTTTTACAGCAAAATGTATACTGCTCCTACAGTACACCCGCCAGCTACAACAACCAGAACATGCTTTTATTAGATCCACCGCGGAAAAGAACCAGACGGGAAACAGGAGAGAGTTCAAAACTCTCCTGCAGATGGGTGGCCATCTACAGGCCGGGCATGTGTACTACAGCTTTCTCTGGAATCCGGAGAGTCTACCGCTTTTGTGTATGCATAAATAACATAATCGCAATGTGGAAACTTTAATGCCGTCTACAAACTTGCGCGGATAACAGCCCGAGCCTCAGTCTAAATCCATTTGCAGTGTTTCCATTCTAAATAGTATACTCGTATTGAATAGATATATTCTACTCCAAAAGCTGCAGCATACTCCAAAAAACAAGGACTTTACAGTAGATTTTATTTTTTTTGCGGCTTACGCCTTTTTTCTTTATTGGTTTTTGAAGGGACAGACAGTAGGCTGACAGGGAAACGGGAGAGAGATGGGGAAGACATGCAGTAAAGGCCGTGTCGGGCTCGGGATTCGAACCCCGCGGCACACTGCGACTGGATTACCAGTCGGGTGCCCAGACGGTTACGCCAGCGCCTGGGCCAAAACAAGGACTTTAAGCGGAAAAAAAGAAAATCAACTATAGGTGCTCAATGGAGGCGCAGTGCTTCAGAGATCAAAGGGACTGATATGCTGAAGAAAAGGCGGCGATCCGAGCACTACAAAAAGAATATAAATGTGGAGAGGGTGGATATAAAATCAAGGTACTTTATTAAGGACAAATCCATTTGATATGTTTCAGCTGTGAGTTCTAACCCTGCTCCAGACCAGCATTGCCGCGGTGTTGCCAGGCAGATTCTAGTAAGACAGCAGCTCGCTCCGTTGCTGTGGAGTGTTCTGCAGTACTGTAGTACCACCTGGTATGGATGTTTGTCTGCAGCCCTAAAGTCACAACTGCTGCAACAACTGAACATTTGTTCAGTTGGACACAAAGTGGACACTTTATACATCCACGTATGATAACAGCATCCTAAGGTTAGCAAGGAATATCACCTCTAATACTAAGCATGTGTTGTATGGAGAATATAGGTTGCTACCTTCAGGAAGGGGATATGGTGTACCAGCATACAATAAGGTCAGACAAAAGAGGTCCTTTGTCCACCAGTCGACTTTGAGGCTTACTCAGGAGCTATAGTAGCCACGGGGTAATCTAGGTGGTGGATATTGCTCTTGCCTTCGTGTCTTTATGTACCGTATGTAAATTGTCTTGTTCTTTGTGTTAAATGTCAAATGTGTTCTGCATACATGGCTGCTGGGTTGCAAGACAAATTTCAGTGTGAACTGACGATAAAGTACTATATCATATCATATCATTTTACCACTTAGATCTCCCTCCAACCCGTTGTGTCAAATTTGTCATGGAGGTGTTGACTTTTCTTGCAGGTTGTGTTTATGGTTGGTTACTCCGAGAGGCATTAGAGAGGTGTTTGTATATCTCCTGGGAGGATAGCATGCGAGACTAACTCCTCCTAACCTCCTCAAGCTTCAGCTGCAGGCAGAACCAAGCCTTGGGCAGAATACGGAGACGATAATAAATCAATCAGGCCCACTTTAAAATTCTGAGCAATCACACACAACTTCGTTAGGCTATCAATCCCAATCACAGTCCCGGCGGTGAAAGAACTACCGAGCAATTTTACGAAAGGCACTGCCAAAGTATGTTATGATGTCATTTTCTTCTCTAAAGTTTGTATACGGTTGGAGAGCCCAGCTCCAGTCTCTATCTGTGGTCATTAATCATTCAGTGTTTTTAGAAGTCTAAACATTTTGTGCTCCTCTTTGTACTCCTCTGTAATTTATCCTTTCATATAGTGAAGAAGACTTGCTTAATAATTCCGAACTTTGTTCACCTTTGAAACAATCTTCTCCAGTTACACTCGATACTGAGACTTAAATAGTTTTTAATACCACAATCTACTAATGAAATTGAAAAATGATCCCAGGTTCGAAAAGTGCCCTATATGGAAAACTGTGAACATATAAATATAATATTTCACTGTACTGTTTTCCCTAATGGGTTTCAAGGGAGTCTGCAATTTGCAATAAAACCAAATAATATTCCCCTCCATTCATAATTCTCATGGTCAATCCACTATCAGATCAGTTCAATACAGGTACAGGCCAATTTCAGTCTAACAGGGTTGTTGAGATGGAAATTGGGAACGCGTAATAAGGAAACAAAGGCAATGTCTGCACACGATAGATTGCTCTCCTGTCTTTCATTTGATTAGCGGGAACCCCTTTTGGTTTACCTATGGAAAAATAGCAGATCTACAAGCTTGTAGCGCGCCACTCGGAGGCGCGCTATGAGCTTGTAGGTCTGCTATTTTTGAAAAATCGTAGAACGAAACATAGCTTTTTCAGAAAACTGTCAGGATGTAGAAAACATTTTTTAGAATCTGATCTCAGGTCAAAAAAGGGTTTCTTCATTTGATCATCTTTGGGTCCAGCAACAAGTCTAAAGAAACTGTTGGGAGGTGCATAATCTAATTTCCCCCCTTCTTCTTCAGAACACATAATTGAGGTTACACACACACACACGAGACACGGAGACACCCACCTCTGTAACTCCATGCAGAAAGGCTTCTTTGGCGAGCTTCGCAGGTCCGTCGACAGTCTTGCCGTCATCCTCTGGGCCCCAGCTGGCACTGTAGATGTGGATGTGCTGGGGGTTCAGACTGAGGGACTGGGCCTCCACCACATCAGTCACCTCCCCGTCTAGCATACGCACACCTGTGGATGATCAATTATAATTAACCAAGTTCAAATGTGTGCATGGCCCTTAGAACAAAACAGAATACTGTAATTGAATATGAACCCTTATCCCTTTGTCCTTAAATTGATTCAGCTTTGAATGTATAGAAAATACGACTTCAGCCCTTAGGCACAAGTTCCAGTTCCCCTGAGATTTAAAATGGTCGAAAGTGTGTGCTCTTGATTTTGTGAATAATTCAGAAAGTATTCCAGCCCCAGGCTGTTGAGCCCCCCTCACGGCATCCGCTAAAAGAGAAGGTTGAGAAATCCAAGACATCTTCAAAAAACAAACACATTCTCCTCTTTGATGCATGGAGGGTCAGGTTACAGTACTCCACCATGCTGCCCTCATATGGGTGGTTAGAGTAAACAGAGCTCGGAAACTTTGAAGTTCTCCAGAGGCATCAAACACGGACCACCATCCAACGCCTGTACTTCTACCAGAGATGGAGTGAGAGTCGAGACATCTGGGCATAACACCTCTCATATCCGTATCAGCCCACCTCCCACACACAAAAACAAAGGCTCAACAGCCTGGGGCTGGAATACTTTCTGAATTATTCACAAAATCAAGAGCACACACTTTCGACCATTTTAAATCTGGAAAGCCCCGATTTCGATATATTTAACCTTTATTAATTAAACCAGTAAAAACCACATTGAGACTGAAGTCTCTTTTACAAGTGTGAACTGGCTCTGCCAGTAACAATAAACTACACTACAAAAAAAGAACAGGACAAACATATACAATGCTCATAAATACAGTACCCACTACCGAAGAAGCTCAAAGGGAGAACAGGAACATTTAATATGCAAGCGAACATTTGCTATACGTCAAAGCAGGAGCAGTGTTTGGGAAGTGTGCCCAGCCATGGCAATCCAATATTTTTCACTTACATTTTTATTGAAGAAAAAAATAGACAAGAAAAAAAACAAAAAAGATAAGGCTGCATTTTTCAAATTACAAAATACATTCAATGAAATCCTATTGCAATATCCATGGCAATCCTTTTAAAGCTCACTAGGGGAATCACAGCAGCCAGTTTGAGTCTGGTCGTTCCAAGACCAGGGTCCGAATTCTTTTTTTCAGCCTATCTGAGATTCTGATTCTATTGGAGAATCACTGAAGGCTCAGACTTGCAAATTGACTTAACTTCTTGACATTATGAGGTCATAAGGTTGGAAGTCATATCAGGTTAACATGGGGTGAATAGGGGCAGCAGTGACCTAGAGGTCAGAGGAGCATGCTGGTGGCCAGAAGGTCGACGGTTTGATCCCCGAGTCTGGCAGGAAATGTGTGGGTTAGGTCAGGTCAATGAGCCACACTTCATACACTCACCACAGTGTTGTTTTTGGCAGCAGATTTTAGTTTTAGTCATAGTCTCTTGAACAGTCTCTTCATTTAGTTTTAGTCACATTTTAGTCAATTGGAATGTTTCAGTGTTAGTCTAGTTTTAGTCGAATAAATATCATAAGATTTTAGTCGACTAAATCTACAGTTAATTTAGTCGACTAAAATGTATTTTGGCGGGCATTGATGCAGTCGTAATGACTGTTTTTACAGTCATAACGGCTATTTTCAGCATGCAACCAAGTGTAAAATGACTTATACTGTATCTCTTGTCCACTAGTCCCTTCCTAACATTTTAGTCTAGTTTTAATTTGTTGACGAAATTGTCAGTATATTTACTCTTAGTTTTAGTCATCATAGCTTAATTTTCATTTAGTTTCCATTTTGTTTTCGTCAGTCGAAATCAACACTGCCTGACCACTCAATACGCCCTGTTGAAGTGCCCTTGAGCAAGATACAGATACAGTAGCCTAGATACAGTAAGATACAGTAGCCTCACTGGAGCCCAGCGGCTCCAGTGAGGCTACTCGGAGGCAGGCAGTTAGTATGAAATACTGTGGTTGGACTGTGCAGCTCCGAGGTCTAAATGTGTGAGTGAATTGCAGGTTCTTGCTGAGAAAAGGAGTGTTTTGTGCTCTACCAATGATAAATAAAACAACCACCACCTCAAACGATATTCTCCCAGTCAAAACGAGCCGACAAGGGGATAGGAATAAGAGATAGATGGATAGATGCTTTATCACTAACCCTAAACCCTGGCCTACAAGATTCACAACAATCTAGTAGACGCCCTGCATAAGGACACTGTCTGAGACGTGATAAACTTGTATTGTTGTGTGCTCACTCTTCAATGGCTTGCATAACAAGACTTGATAATATATTAATTTTTTTACTCCCAATATTCATGAATGTAATCAAATGTATATGGTGATTCCGCTGTGGCCTTTTACATCATGAATAGCAGGCTCTACAGTATATTCATGAAATAAATGGCTAAGTGATTATGAAGCCAGTTTCATAATCCTCATAATGCTCCTTTATCAAAATGAGCATAAATCAAAATGAGCATAAATTGTTATCAATTCCTTCACCCAATTGCAACAGAAAATAGTGGAAAAACAACCCTTATTACTATTCATACTCCATGGCAGCTATAGATGATTCATTTTGTTTGATACATCTAATCCTTGTTTATTATTCATGTATGCAGGTTCAAGCTTCATGCCGACTATGTGGTTATTTAGAGAATTGTCCACAGGTGAATAGAAATGCACTGCAGCATAAGCAAAATCTAAGTATTATTTCCCAGGTGACACTGACAAGTGCCTTTTCACATTCCACATTGAAGATGATTTTTTGTGTGTGTGTGTGTGTGTGTGTGTGTGTGTGTGTGTGTGTGTGTGTGTGTGTGTGTGTGTGTGTGTGTGCGCGTACTGCGTATGTGCGTGCGCGCGATGACCACACGTGATGCTTGTTCTCCCTCTATAACCAGTCATTGCTCTTCACCTGGCAACTTGTGTTTCAGTGAAACTGAACTCTTTATGTTGATTCCAGATGGTAAATCAACATAAAAGACTTAAGAATTCTGGTGCAATTTTCTTGTGTTCAATGTCATCCATAGACAGCTGTACCAAGCAGCAGGATGCAGAGAAGCATGCCATGCGCTGAATGGATGGAACAGAAGAGATGCTCTAATTAATAGGGATTACACAACCAGAAAGTACAGGACTCGGATGACCCTAACGGAGAAGAACCCGAAGAGGAATCACTCACAGAAAACACATACTGTACAGCACTCAGAGCCACTTAGCAGGTCACTCATGTTGTCCATGTCCATTCAAGGACACAGACATATTTAAAATGTTGCCATAGAGAGCATTACTCCATTGTTACATTAGTACCGAAGAAAATCGGCCTTTCAGACATTAAAAAACCTTCACTGGCTTCCACACAGAATCAAGAATTTGCTGCAATATCCTGCTGCTGCTTAACTGTAAGGCTCTTAATGGCCTAGCTTATTGTGCAGACCGTGTACAGTACACACCCCACACTGGGAGACTAGTCCTATTTCTTATTGTGCAGACCGTGTACAGTACACACCCCACACTGGGAGACTAGTCCTATTTCTTATTTTGCAGACCTTGTACAGTACACACCCCACACTGGGAGACTAGTCCCATTTCTTATTTTGCAGACCTTGTACACTGTACAGTACACACCCCACACTGGGAGACTAGTCCTATTTCTTTCCAGTTCCAAGCTGCACCCTCTGCACATGGTGGTGGTAGCAGGCAGTGTCGTTTTTGGCAGCAAATTCCTATTTTAGTTTTAGTCGTAGTCTTTGGAATAGTTTCCATTTAGTTTTAGTCACATTTTAGTCACCTGGAATGTTTTGGTGTTAGTCTTTAGTTTCAGTAGACTAAATATCATAAGATATTAGTCGACTAAATCTACAGTTGATTTAGTCGACTGAAATGTATTTTGGCGGGCGTTGATGCCATCGTAATGACGTAAGTTTTTACACTTGCCCTGTCTACCTGTCTGAGAGCAGGACTATCCTGTCCTGTCTACCTGTCTGAGGGCAGAAGTATCCTGGCCTGTCTACCTGTCTAAGGGCAGGAGTATCCTGGCCTGTCTACCTGTCTGAGAGCAGGAGTATCCTGGCCTGTCTACCTGTCTGAGGGCAGAAGTATCCTGGCCTGTCTACCTGTCTGAGGGCAGAAGTATCCTGGCCTGTCTACCTGTCTAAGGGCAGAAGTATCCTGGCCTGTCTACCTGTCTAAGGGCAGGAGTATCCTGGCCTGTCTACCTGTCTAAGGGCAGAAGTATCCTGGCCTGTCTACCTGTCTAAGGGCAGGAGTATCCTGGCCTGTCTACCTGTCTGAGGGCAGAAGTATCCTGGCCTGTCTACCTGTCTAAGGGCAGAAGTATCCTGGCCTGTCTACCTGTCTGAGGGCAGAAGTATCCTGGCCTGTCTACCTGTCTAAGGGCAGAAGTATCCTGGCCTGTCTACCTGTCTAAGGGCAGAAGTATCCTGGCCTGTCTACCTGTCTGAGGGCAGAAGTATCCTGGCCTGTCTACCTGTCTAAGGGCAGGAGTATCCTGGCCTGTCTACCTGTCTGAGGGCAACCGCCAACACCATTTGTTTTCCATCAACCGTACCTCCAATCTTGGCATTGTAAGCTACGCCGACTCCACAGATCCCATTATTGGCTACCGCTGCCACCTCTCCAGCACACCGTGTTCCATGTCTAGAGAGAGAGAGAGAGAGAAAGGGAAAGAAAGGTTACAGAAAACCACTTGTCCTTTAATTCACATGGGTTAGAATGATGAACCCCAAATTACTTTGGGTTAATGGAATTCCTACCAGGCACTTTGTCTACCATGGAGACATCAGAGACACCACATTAATATGGTGGAAGAATGTGGTCAAGTAAACAAACGAAACAATTTAGGATGAAGATCACGAAATATACTACTTGTGCCTCTCTAGCATTTCCAGCCTTGCAATGACCACACACTGGGTCCGAGATAAGCCAAAATGAAAAATGAGATGACATGCTAGTACCGTCACATGAGGGAGGAAATGGCGATTTAAGATTTGCAGTTTTCACAAAGGGCTTTTCATTAGGCCTTTCTTTGCCTCTATAGTTGGAGCTCCCCTTCCAGGCACAACAGAGTTTAGGGTCAGGGAACCCGCATGGAGGGAAACAAGGGCTGATTGTCATATTCCAGTCAGGTGCAATCCTCTGATGTGTCAGATGGACACGCACTCTCTTAATGCCCTCCCCATCGCATAACAGATGTTCCTAGACAGTATACTTCCAATTTTCAGTACTTCTACTCCACTACATCTCAGAGGCAAATACTATATTATATAATAGTAAGCCTTGACGAGCCATGAATACCCATAACATTTTTTACTCCAGTACAATTATTTGAAAACTTGAGTTACTAGTGACTTTGCAGTATTGATACTTTAAATGAAGTAAGACATTTTAATACTTTTGCCACCACAACTCGTAACCACCTTAACCCTGAGGTTGTAATAGAGGGTATGCGTGTGACATCATCATCATACCCGGAAGTAATGCGGGAACGCCTACTGAGTGGCAAAACACTACTTTCTGGCCAGGACAGCCCCATACATCCACACAGAAAAGTCCTATCGGATTGCTTTAAACAGTGTTAAACAACGTTAAACTCAATTTGCCACTTGATTTGCCATTTATTGCCATTCATTTCTGTAAAACAATTTCAAATGGTATTCTAAAATAAGCGATCTACAAGCTCACAACGTGTTGTGCTGGAATACATTGCGAGGTTGTAGATTTTCAAAAGTGCTTGTCTTTGGTTAAAACATGTTAAATAGCTACACCCCCCCCCCCCCCCCCCTCTTTTACTCCTCAACAAGCCATAGGATTTCTTGGGATAAAAACAGACCTTGTATCGAACTGTACTTTTCCGTGCCTTTTTTGGATACTAAAATAATGCTAATAAAATATTGAATCAATCAATATTCAATCAATTTATTAAACAGAAAATGCATTTTAAGGTCGGGATACCAATTTTATCCAATCAGTAGAGAGTGAAATTGAAAGTGATGACAAATAAATGACGTAGCCCAATTTGGAACTGGAACACTATAAAAATGAAGCTGATAAATGGTTCCTCTCACCTACCTGGAAATGTATTTTAAGTTTATTTATTGTCACCTACTGTATGTGAAAATGTATTTCTGGTTATTAAAGAGCTGGAGAGACAGGGACAGCATTGATTATTGATTATCGTTTTAATTGTATTGTGTATTATTATGGAGAACCCCCAAACCTAAGCCTTTCACAGTGCATGTACTCCTGCAGCCTTGTGACAATAAAATCTCTTGAATCTTCACATTGCGAGGCACTGCAAGATTACGCTCGATTCCTTTTTTTCAAACCATAATCTCCATGATACAGAGGTAAGCTCCAATTAAAGGAAGATAAACTTCACTTTCTTAACCACACTTGACTGATTTTAAGGCTATTATTTGGGGGCAGGGTGTACAGACTAGGATGCTCAACATTAGGTCATAGAGCAGGGGTGCCCACACTTTTTTGACTTGAGAGCTACTTTCAAAATGACCAGCTCAACAAGATATACCCACCCAAAAGAACTATCATCCCATTGCTGAAAATAGTTAAACAATGTACTTGAGAGGGCTTTTATAGGCTACATATAAGACAAACGCACATGGAATGGGAAATAGAGGGGGAAAAATGTAAATGGTAGGGTAATTTTTTTTGGTATTTGACTTTGTAATGCTACTGATGATTGTATGCAACAATTTGAAAACAAAGTATTGCATTATGTGTTTGAGCTGACAGGCCCTTTTTTATGTCAATCAATCAAGTCACCTCAAGTCATCTCAGGTCATCTCAAGCGGCAGATGCAAAAATCGTTTTTTATATTAAAATTATATATTTTTTTAGGGGCATGTCATGTGGTCTACCTGCAAAGCCTTTGTGATCTACTGGTAGACAGCGGTAACTTTTGGGCACCGCTGTCATAGAGAATAGCAGTAAATCAGTCAAATCCCCCACCCTGAGATCTGTTAAGCAAGAGAAGTAGTTTGAGGTGAAGGTTCAGAAGTCATGTCAACAGCATTGCCACTATCAAAATATCACGGGACCTGAGCCACAGTAGCCAGGAGGGGTCAGAGGAAGACCTGCCACAACAGTGAAGGGGACAATATGTCACAGAGCGGTATTTCAAAGACTCCGAGAATATAAAAGACATATTCTATAAACACACACCCACACCCCCCCCCCACACACACACAAAATGACATTGAATTGATGCAGAACTAAGATAACGGTACATCTTCTGCCCGTGATAGAGTACAGAGCTAATTAATCTATGATAAATTAAATGTATTAAAAATATCCCTGCTGGATAATTCCTTGTGTTCACTTAATTCATAGACTGTCATAAGCAGGCAAACAGAATTATACGAATGCTTACGAACCTTTAATCTTTTTCTACATTGTGATATAAGCCATTTACTGCGTGAAACCATACAGATTAGTGTCAGCAACTTAAATACTATCTTACTATTACAGAAGCCTTCTACACTCTACTCAAGAACCAGGCAGGGAGCCACTAATTAGAACATAACTAATTCAAATTACACATTATATACACAACACCAGAATACAGCTGAAGATGGAATATTTTCAAATTAGTCTACCCATTCTTACAGCTTCAGTCATAAATTACCAGTCGAATCATGGCAGCAGTGATTCTTCTCAGTATGCGTGTACTGCACTGTAGATACTAATTCATTTACCAGCATGTCAGCTGATCTGAGACATATACTGTAGGCACTTCTGTGCAATCAGCTTTCTGGCAAAAAGGAGAGTTTTGCCAGTTTCTTTTTACTTTTAAATCAGAAGTTCAGAACATTAGGCTGGGGTAGCAGCTTGCTTCCTGCAGATATGCAGCATATTTACCCAACATGCCTTGCAGGAGTCTATAAAACCCAGTTTCTTTCATTGAACTGTTACAGCAGTTGTCTAGGTTAGGAGCAGCCAGGTACCCCATACCGATACCATCAGCAACACTTAATTAAGCCAAGACACCCAAGGTAAAACATTCTAAGTGAGAAGCAATTCCATAAATTATCATACATTTCTCCTGCACCGATTTTGGTGGGGGAAAGAGACAGCTCTAGTAGAAATGAATTAACATCAATTAACATTAATTAACATCATAACTAACTTTTATATTGCTGGGGCCAACTGAAATCATGATTCAGAATATGATAGACTTGCAATTTCATTAACATGTATTCAAAATGCATTTACCGGTACGTTAAACATTTGTGAAACTTAATGACAATCACGAGTGAGTTTGTTTTTGTGGGCTATTGTAAAGAGAATAGCCCACTCCTTTGGCTTCGTACAATCCTAACTGTTAGTCAATATAGGCTACAGTATATTAATGATCACCACGTAATATATATCCTTTATTGCTAAAGGATAAGCCCCTTGAGATGTCTCATCTCATTTTAGAGGGGGGCCTCAACACAGATACACAGTACAGTTCACAAAACAATACAACAGTACAACCATACATACATACAGACAGGACAAAACAAAAGCTCTCCCAAAGATAGCTGCTCCCACCCCACTGTTTCAACCCTAAATAGCTTAAAAAGTTCATATGGAGGATATATACCCATTGTACAATAAAACCATGTTACTAGGCAAAATAAACGAGCTTCTACAGCCTTAGTGAATATCCCGAAGGCACACACATACAGTAACCATTCAGTAGCGTATTGTATGCCCAGATAGATGCACGCACACACACACACACACACACAGGTTCGAATCCCGACGACCATTGCTGCATGTCACTCCCCATTTACTGTCAGTCTACTGTCCTACTATATCATTAAATGCATAAAAGCCCAAAAATAAATCTTGGGGGGGGGGGAAAGAGAGAGAGAGAGAGAGAGAGAGAGAGAGAAAAAGGAGAAAGATAACAGAGAAGACCGCACATTTACCTGTACTGTATTATAAACACCATATACTCTATGCCAATTCTGATTCTAATGACAAATGAAATGAATTATACATTATTCTATTTTCTCTGCCAATCAACAACCAACATAAATAAATACATAAATAGAAGTGACAGCCTGATCAATGAGCCTTTGAGTGAACACTGATAGGAGCTGGTAACAAAGTACACCAGTACTACATTTCCACCTAATTGGCACACACACAACAATAAACTTGACGCTTGCACATTTTCCTTCATCAGAGAGCTCTCTATTCAAGAGACTACGACTAAAACTAAAATAGAAATTTGCTGCCAAAAACAACACTGTACCTCTGTTCTAAATTACACTTTTTTAAATAGGACTTGAAATGACTGAATCATAAAGGGTGTGACACAGTAGGGTTTCAGAAAAGAGACCTTCAAACCATGAGTGTAATTCATGCTGGCAAGGGCTTCAGATATACAACACAACCAGATTAGCTCATTGCCAAATAACCACTTCAACTCGGGAAATGTCAGGCCAATTTATAGCTATTTTTAATCCAGTTCAGGCTTTTCGGGCCAAATATACACTCTCATGCAGTCTCGACTATTTAAGTGAACGATTGTAAGGGTTAGGTTAGGTTTTAGGGTTAAATGTTTATACAGAAAAATGAGAATTATTAAATAACTCTGAGATTTTAGAGATTTGTGAAAGGCTATTTTCACACAGAGTAATTGCTCAAGCAGTCAGATTTGGACCATGAGCGGGCAGTGGGTGGTAGAGTCCACTCCCAGATATATTGATTTACATCCAACTACACTAACAGCAGTTATGATGGGCATGTCATTAAAATTCTAAACACTGTGCTGCTACCATCACTGGTTACACACACGCACACAGACATTTTGTTAAACAGCTGTACAAGGATCTCAAAATAATGTGATAACAGTGATAACAGGGGATTAAGGCTAGCAAACAAGGATAAAGAGAGACTTTTCTACTTACAGACAGACAGACATGGCCTGTGGTTCAGTCTAGCCACAGACACAGAGCAGCTACAGCTGGCTCAATACTAACAAAACATTACCATTCATATCCACCAAATGGCAGAGCCATTATTATTATGCAACATCATTCAAAACTATTTCTCTACGGAGACGGTGACTATACAACACAAATAATGGAAACGGCAAACAGCAGATACCTGAATAAGGCACTGACACAGAAAACAACGTGCCAACAATAAGCACTATAAAGCACTGCCTAAGCAAATACTTTTGGTCATTTAGATCATTTTGTTTTATCTAGTGTGTGCTGCAGGTTAAATATCAAATATGTTTTATCTAGTGTGTGCTGCAGGTTAAATATCAAATATGTTTTATCTAGTGTGTGCTGCAGGTTAAATATCGAATATGTTTTATCTAGTGTGTACTGCAGGTTAAATATTGAATATGTTTTATCTAGTGTGTGCTGCAGGTTAAATATCAAATATGTTTTATCTAGTGTGTGCTGCAGGTTAAATATCGAATATGTTTTATCTAGTGTGTACTGCAGGTTACATATCCAATATGTTACACTACACTGACTACAGTACCTATAAGAGAAAATGCTCAACAAGTTGTACTTGTTTATACGGTTGACTGACAGTTACCATTTTGCATTCCAGATATCCGCTTATTTTTATTTTTCTTCCCCTTCAAATCCAAATGATTTTCCTCCTCAACGGTGTTGATGTTGATCAAGAAATAAAATTGCCTAGTTCCCAGAGCATTCATGCATTGCCTATAATTCCCCAGAGTATTCATGAATTGAATCACTATCACATGACGGTGAAAGAATTAATCACCCTGTCCACAACAGCTTCGGATTTTCTCTCCGCAGGTCCTAATGTCTCTCTCTTGCTCCGAGAGATTCCATATTCGGCTCCTCAAAGGCTGGCACACAGTCTCTTTCATTTCACTGGGTTTTTCCTAACTTGCACATTAGCCTAATTACCTAGAGAAAATCATTAGGGGTCTTTGCAACTTGGCCAGAGGCACTGCTTGATCATTAGTCTCTAGGCTGCCGCTGGGCCTAAAAAAGGTAGATCTGGACAACTGTTTTCCCGGGTTCAGACTTAATCAGTTGACTAATGAGTGGGCCTTACAGGACAAAGGTCCTGGTAGTGTTTTAGAACACGTTGACAGTGTAATACAAAGAACATGTCTAAGGAGACTAATGCGCCGCGCGGTGAGATTAATCAGCCCGGCTGTTTCACTGTTTACAAACAGTTCATTTCATCCATCATTGAGGATCATTAGTATGATTAATATAACCTTAATACAAAATTACCGGCTGTCTGACATACAGAAGAAGTGTTTCTGAACAATGGCCCTTGATAAGTGTTCCATCCATTAGAAACATACTATTAGCTCTAGAATATTTTCCAATTACCCTGTTTGCATGCAAACAAAACACTTTCAGTGTATTGGACGAGTACAGAGAGAGGAATGTGTACTTCTCACAAAGTAATAGGTCTCCTACTGTCAGGCAGGAACAAAGTTAGTAGATAATTCCAACCAGTATAATTAATACAATGCCCTCAACTATACTGTAGCCTACACAGTAAATCAAAAGCTCCATCAATCAGCGCTGGATTAATGTATTTTTTTTTTCAGACATAACTTGACCTTTGGTTCTGTACTTGGTCTTCTCTTCCCCCCCCCCCCATCTGCACCAAACCTCTTCGCTGAGAATAGTCGATCTACAAGTTCACAAGGCATCACTGCGCGATGTGTTGTGAGCTTAGAGATCCGATCTTTTTCGGCAAATGCTACCCCCATAATAGGGATGCTAAGTGGTTAATACATTTTGTATTATTTTTTAAGTTCCTATATCACACAAAGATTTGGTGCCTCCCCTGCAGTAACTCTGAGATCCCCCTGTCCTGTTGAAGACCCTGCAGTAACTCTGAGATCCTCCTGTCCTGTTGAAGACCCTGCAGTAACTCTGAGATCCCCCTGTCCTGTTGAAGACCCTGCAGTAACTCTGAGATCCCCCTGTCCTGTTGAAGACCCTGCAGTAACTCTGAGATCCCCCTGTCCTGTTGAAGACCCTGCAGTAACTCTGAGATCCTCCTGTCCTGTTGAAGACCCTGCAGTAACTCTGAGATCCCCCTGTCCTGTTGAAGACCCTGCAGTAACTCTGAGATCCCCCTGTCCTGTTGAAGACCCTGCAGTAACTCTGAGATCCTCCTGTCCTGTTGAAGACCCTGCAGTAACTCTGAGATCCCCCTGTCCTGTTGAAGACCCTGCAGTAACTCTGAGATCCTCCTGTCCTGTTGAAGACCCTGCAGTAACTCTGAGATCCCCCTGTCCTGTTGAAGACCCTGCAGTAACTCTGAGATCCCCCTGTCCTGTTGAAGACCCTGCAGTAACTCTGAGATCCCCCTGTCCCGTTGAACATCTATATACTACACAATGTGCCCTGTCCAGCTGGTATACCTACAGCATTAACCCATTCTGTACACGTACGGGAATCCCTTTTGGTGTTTTAGGCATTATGTTATACTTTAGCTATTGAAAAATAGCAGATATACAAGCTCATAGTGTGGCACGAGTGCCATGCTATACGAGCTTGTAGATCTGCTATTTTTAGAAAAATCATGAAAATGTGTCGCAAATCTTTGAATATATATTCTTTCAGAGCGATCATTTTTAACTCAAATCCTTGCTTCAGCATATTTTCAGATGGGTGTTGCCAATTACATATAGTTTTTGGGGTCCTTGACATGAAAAACCTTGAAAAACACTGACATAAAAACATAGGTTTTTCAGGTTTTTCATTTATTTTTAGAATCGGTCTCAGGTCTAAATGGGTTAACCCATTTTGGGCGGGAACCCCTTTTGGTGTTTTAAACATTATGTTATAATTTAACTATTGAAAAATTGTAAAAATGTGGCGCAAATCTTTGAATATATATTCTTTCAAAGTGAATGTTTTTAACTCGGGTCTAAATGGGTTAAGTTAAGTCATGTGGATCTGGTAGATTGATTACTCAAAGTTAGTAATTAAAAAAATTATTGAATTTGTGAGACGATGGGATTAAAAAACAAGATAACCTTTGGACATGGTTCGCCAGCAGTGCAGCATCTTGGCATGAAGTGAATACATATTTTAATGCTGTTCTGTAAATTGACTTGTTCTCCACTGTGCAGTACATGGGAAACACAGGATTCATTCACAATTCCAATTATCTTTGATTCACTTTCTTATTTCGCTTTAAAACTGTCTCATCTCCTCTGACACAATGTAGTGCTTGTAGTGCACCTTGTCATAGATAGGCACATGATTTATAACGCTGTAGTCATTATAAAATGCTTTCTCTCACACCTTACTGTCATAAACACCATCTACTGCCAAAACACATTGTGATTTGCTCTCCATAGGAAACCCACGATAAGGAAACAGCTTATCGTGGCTTAAAGCAGTCTAACAAGGACCTATAAGAACACACACTTTATCTCACTCCTCCATACTGGTCATAAAAACAGCACTGTGGTGTTAAATGTTGTGTCCCTAGGACATTGTTTTTTAAACTGACTCTTTCAATCACCTCTTTATCTTCTGTATATATATTTAAACCAGCGTGTGTGTGTGTGTGTGTGTGTGTGTGTGTGAGTGTGAGTGTGAGTGTGAGTGTGTGTGTGTGAGTGTGAGTGTGAGTGTGAGTGCGAGTGTGCATGCGTGCGTGCAAGTGAGTGAGTGCATGCGTGTAATTTCTCTCCAAGGCAGACCTAACTTTGACCGACCAGTATGTTCAGTAGGTTTGTAACTATATATTTTTACAGTATATACAGTATATTTCTTCGCTTACTTTTCATTCGTTGAATTTTGAAGCCCATTTCCCGTTTTTTTGTTGTCGTTTATTTTCATATACAAATGTGGAAGAAACTGTTGTTTATCTTCTATAATCGATAAATGCAATTAGACACCCCGATTTTATATTTTATAGTACCGTTTCAAACAGTGGCATGCAAAAATTGCTAAACTAGCTGATCAAAAAGCTCACAACGTAGTGAGTTTGTAGATAATCGATTAAATTGATTAGTTTGATTGATTAACTGTTGAACCTCTAGTGTTCAGTGCCGCTTCGTTCACCTCAATTGAATTGAGGGTTTAGGTTAGTATTACCTTGAGAGCAGGAACTAGTTTTTTCCCCCAAAAGCTACAGAATGCTCCTGAAATGAATATAGAGGGTTCCTGCTGGCAACAGGGAGAAACGTTCCTGAGTTTCTGGGAAATCTCCTGCGGTCGAATAGATGAGGCAACCTCCCTGCGGACACTGGTAATCATGCTATACTCGACACATTTATTGCAGACATTTGTATTACAAAACACGTGTGTACACTCATTAAGTTCATAACTTATTTACGAGCGTCTGCCTCGGCAGCATGAGACATGCAGCGTGTCATGCTGTGTGAATGTATAATGAGTGAATGATGGATGCATAACTGCATGTAATATCTATATATTTTTTTTACAAAAATGTTAATATTCCTACATTTATTGTATATTACTCTGTGGCTTAAGTGTTACAGATAGTTTTTGTTTTGGTACAGGCCGCCACCTCTCCATTAAATCAGGACGTGCAGAGAATGTTGCTTTTCTACCCCTTGAGAGTTTCAGAGACGTCCCCTCCCATTTCCCCAAGTTTGGGCACAACTGTGAACTTGGAGAACATCTTGATGTGAGTCAGGGGGAAACCCTGGAGAGAGAAAAGGCTAGATCATGTTGACTTGGGCAAACATGAGGCTGAATGGACACATTGCAGCAGAGCCATCCTCACTGCTGCCTGTATACTAAGGAAGAAAGGCAGCTCTATATGGAGGTGAACAGAGGTGGGCTTTCTGCAGGGAACAGGCCTTTTATACAGTCTAGCACAACCTTATGCTGCTCCCTGCCTGCCCACAGGGTGCTTACACATGCATCCATACCGATCAATCATCACGCACGCACGCACACACACGCGCACGCACGCTACAGGGAAGCCACAGAAAGCTGTGTGGCAAGAGATAAGGGCTGGTTTGGGCTGAGATTGTGAAAGCTAAATGTGAAGTAAACATCAACATGAAGCATCTTCCATTATGGGTCTCCAGTTTTTCTCCTGTTTTTCTTGACGGACCCACATCATGTCCTTGACTATTCGCTTTTCTGCCGTTCTTTCCAATTAAGACACAGTCATTCATGAAATTACGCACGTTAATGGAGAAATAAATAGCCCCAGAGAGAATAAATTGTTTATGAATGAAAGGCTGTCTACAGAAGGTGACTTCTATCAATCACCACGGCCTCTTATTCTATTCCATTAGAAAACATGCAAAGATGCACAGAAGTAATACCAACCAGAGAGAAACGATGTGTTTAATATGCTGATATTTCCCTGTCGATATGATTATCAAAAGGTTTAAACCACCCCCCTTAACCAGAATGATGTCATAATATGATAAATAGCACACAAAAGTCGGCATGAGCTACTGAGATTAGCTGCGATTTGAATATATATTTTTTTAAAGCTTTAAAATGTACCCAAAATAGGTAAGTCAGGGTTAATGTGGTTTATAGCTCCCATTTACTGAAACACACACAAAGGGCATTTACACATATTTTGCTGCACGGTGTGGCAGGGGAGCGTACCTGTTCCCCAGGTTCTATGTTCCCCCCCAAAAAAGGTTCTTTGTTCCCCACTAACCTAAACCTAAACCAGAAACCAAACCTAGTATTTTTTGTAATTCTAGTAAGACTAAAAGTATTTTAGCAACATAGTCGTAGTGTTACTTTTAGTAGCAAATTCTGATTTAAGCTCAGTCTTTGAACAATCCATTGAACTTTAGGCCTGCCTAGGCTACTTAAACTATCTAGTCTTAATAGCCAACAAAAAATGAACACTGGCATAAAATAAACTAAAACATAATTGCTCAGACTCTTGCAACAAAGATGTCAAAAACAAACATTCTTTGTTCTGTACTTATACATACAATTGTATAATACAAAACACTGAAGTCCTTAAACCAGAAACCTATAACGCTAACCCTAAACCCTAAGGTAAGTGGGGAACATAGAACCTGGGGAACATTCCCCATAGAACCTGGGGAACATAGGGCAGAGAGTGTATTAGCACAGCTACTTTTGACACGAGTCATCTTGCAGCTCTGTCTTCATTCCTGTCTTCCACATATACATGCTGCCTGTTACACGGCCATGGCTCCATTCCACCAGTCCCTAACTATAACCTTCACTGCCTGCCTGTCATCAGCCATCATGGTGAGCCTCAAGAGAGGCTGCCTGGCCAGTTCCTCTTAAACAGCAGATTACAGAAAATCACAAATTCAAGTCAGAGGGGAGGAATTTCAGTGGGAATGAAGAGCAATAGCTTCTCCCAGTGCCAGAAGGATTTGCTCTGTTTCATTAATGTGAATGAATGCCTTAATTGCCTACTTCTCTGTGCGAGGGAATAGTATATCACAGGGGTAGTAAACAACTCCTACAGAGGCCAAGGCAAAAAGAAAAGAAGAAGCTGCCTTTCTTTACAAACACCAGCGGATTTGTTCTACTAAACCAGGCTATAATAATAGGTGCTCTGGTGCCAGCTAGGTGATTTAAGAGATTTGGGGGCTAAGTTAAGTTCAAGATAGCGGTAAATTGTTCATTTTTGACCTATAAAGACAATAATTATCTATTAAGTACATCTATCTGCCTGGCGCCTGCTTGAATGTGCGACCGTGTGCATTACAGTGATACATTGTTCCATGACCTAAACAGTAGTACTGTTCTCTGTTTTTCACTCGCATCAAACTCAGTTTGGATTTTGGCATGTGACGTGTTGTGTGGAATGGATGCACTGCCTACATTGCTAACCTAGACATTCCATCAGTTTGTACCTGTTGTCATTGAGCTGTGTGTATCGTGGCTGGGGGTCTGGGTCCCCATCATTCACATCATAGCTGGCTTCTGGGTCCTGAGGATTGAGAAGTAAGCCCAAGTAAGCCAAACAAAGGAGAAAACGTGTTGTTCAATGACAATAATGTTTTTTATTTCAAACTGGCTAACATTGACTTATGTTCAGCTTTTAGGTCAGTCGTAGTCTCGCATATAGCCAGATGATCAGAGATCTCCGACCTACTGATACTTCTCAGGAAATCAAAATTCAATGCAAATTCAATGAATGCCCTCTATTCTATCACATTGGTTCTGCAATGGTGTTATTTGTTATGTTTTGGAATAGTCTTAGCCCATTAACTAAATACAGACGTCACCAGACATATCAGCAGGTGAAGATCTCTGTTCGTCTGACAACGCGAGACTATAGGTTATATCCGTTATGTCAGTTGATAACAGGATAATAATATAGGTTGTCATATGTGGGACTAATGGCATTATTGGTAATAATAGAGGAGGACATTGTGGTGTTAATACACAATACACAGAAAAAAATAACAGAGGAAGTCCACTGTAGTCGCAGCTGTTACCTGGCAAAGTATCAACAACATTCCACTGAAACCATCTACATTCTAGATTCTAGTGGTTCTCAAAGTTTTTAAGTGGTGCAACCACTTCCTTAAGTGTGTGCCTGGGTGGCTGTCTGGCTGTCTGGCTACCTTGAAATTACATTTGGTTGGTTTTCAAAACCAATTAAGTGTCACTGTTGTGCAGCCTAACACACACATACATATTAACTGTAGTGTATATGATGATTTCAGGTGTATCAGTACAGTACAGTACCGTACAGTAGAGGGGACCCCCTGGGGACCCCCACATGGTAACTCTGTCATTTCTCAACCATTTCGGACGCGGGGCGGCTCGCCGGAAACCGGCCCGGCACCCTGGGCGCTTTCCTGATGGTCTGGATGTTCCCGGGGACCACCACACGGAGTTGCACCACTTACTTCACACGGGTGTGATTTGTTTTATTTCAAGGACCACCAGTTTGGTATGCATTTGGGCCACAAATCCCCATGAGTTACAGACATGTAAGGGTGCATTTGGTTCCCAACTATCAATCATTTTTGCTGGGAACACCCTGGAACCTCCTCATAGATACCTGGGCGTCCTAAGACCCCACTTTGATAAGCATTGTTCCAGTGAATAAGTGATACTTACATAGTTCTGACTCAGGTCAGGGTGGTTCTTCTCTATGCCATCATCCAAGATGGACACCACAACCCCTTTGCCTGTGTAGCCCAACTCCCAGGCACCCTTGGCATTCAGATCACGGTGGTTTGCATTATACTGTGGACATAGAAAAGCATGGATGGCAGGAATTATATCATCTGGGAGGATATTCATGAGCTGGCAAGCAACAAAATACCAACTGCAACATTTTTCTCTAACCATTCTAGACAGATGGACAGTAGGCTTTGGTGTAATGCTTCCAGGAACAAAGTGTTGGATTTGCAACTTTCAGAAGAAATCAGAAACTTTCCCTTCTGCGGAAAAATGGGAAGGTTTTGCCATGTTGAAAAAGCATTCATTCAGTATTAAGAGACACAGTCCCCTAAGGTTGTATCTTTTATCTGAGTTAACAGCAGTCGCTCCCACAAGAGGCTCTGTCAGCAAAGCACCAGCAAATTTGGTGATAGCAGTAATCACTCTGCAGGCACTTTGATGTTCACTTGACATTCGATTTGACCTTTGGCAAAATACCACGCATGTTATACGTTTCAAATCCATTCTTTTTCGAATGCACCCTCAACTGAAGATAATTTCTCTGAAACACCCTCTATTTTCCTCTCCCCTTCGATTTAAAAAACTAGCCGTCCATTTCACTGGTACCTAGTCTGTAGGCGGTGTCATTTCTATTGAATTTCTAAGGAAAGAAATCCATCACTGCCTAAAGCCATGTTCTGATATGATCCTTGAGAACGAGAAGCAGTTATACAGGGTGATGAGTCACAGAGAGAGGCAACATGTAAAATGTTTCATTCTGAATATCTGTGCATGAAATGCTTTTTCCCTTCCTATAGTCACTTTAGAGCTGAATATCCTTACAGTATCAACAGTTTTAATGGCGGGATTAAACAATGGTGTTTCCGGTTTCACTGCCGTGTTTTAACCCATTTTGCGCGGGAACCCCTTTTGGTGTTAGCATCATGTTATGCTTTAGCTATTGGAAAATAGCAGATCTACAAGCTCATAGCGTGCCACCGAGTGGCGCGCTACGAGCTTGTAGGTCTGCTATTTTTTTTAAAGCGAAGACATTTTTAGAATCTGATCTCAGGTCAGAATGGGTTAATAATGAAACTGTCAGGATGTAATAGACATTTTTAGAATCTGATCAGAATGGGTTAAGTTACCTTTGAAGAGCCACTGTGCCGACCGCTGAGTTGCTTGTCATGAAAATCCACTACCCATTTAGGCCTGAGGCCGATTCTAAAAACGCCTCTATATCCTGACCCTGACCCAAGTCATTTATTAAAGACAGTGACAAAGTAAATGTATCAGGAAATGGGGAGGATACACATAATGCATATTGCTGTCAGAGATCCCATTGTGGTGTGAGCGCCACATCCCTTTCTCTTTTAGTTTTCCTTGGGGACTCGTTTCCATTGTGGTCCTACTGTATGTACTGTATCATCAATAACTGACGTCTAGAGCGGGTTGAATTCATATGCGTGTGTGTGCTCATCATTGTTGTAGACTGAGATGTACAATAAACCAGTGCATTCAAACATATAAAAGCTGCAGTGTGTACAGTATATGGGCTGTTTTTTATTTATGTTTTATCTCAATCCTACAGCTAAAGTCATTCTACTTTGTGTTTGTTCTGCAATATGATACTCTCAGCCGGCCAAAGGCTTTCAGACCCACACTGAATGGAATATGCCCCGTCTTTTTTAACGTGTTAGACATCACAATTGGGATTTTAATTGCATATTGACTTTGAGAGGACAGACAAAACAAACAGCGTAACGGTGAATGATCTCTAGGGTAATTTATTTATTTTTCAAATAGACGAACAGCTCAATGCAACCTTGTGTACCACAGTAACCCCCCCCCCCCCTTAAAGCACACACATTTTGTTTCAGCCAACAATGCTCCTGCCCAGGTGTGCTCTGATCTCTACTCACCAGATACCACTGGTCGTGGAACTTGGGGTCTGCAGGCTCCGTCGTGTAGATATCCCTCTTCTTCCTTTGTTTCACCACCTGTTGTTCTGCCCACATCACCTGAGAAAAGAAACACAGACATTTAGAAAAGAGTACATTTTTAGGCTTTACTAAATTGGGACTTGAAGGGGAGAAAATGTTTTTCTTTTGTCTTTGCACAATAATATAGTCTTTTCATTATGTCTTCCCACGATCTCCGTGATTTTATACAGTCCAATCCAATCCAATCCACTTTATTTATAAAGCACATTTTATACAACAAGGTTGAAACAAAGTGCTGTACACAAAGAAATACTAAAAAAGCAACAACACCAACAACAGTACATAGACAGGGCACATAAGGACACAATGCAGTGGAAGCAGCAACTCTTAATCAGTATGTTCGAATACCAAGGAGTACAAGTGAGTTTTCAGACGTGATTTAAACACAGACACACGGACCATCCCTACTTTACAGTCCCCACAAGGATAAAAAAGGAAAGTGGGCGCTGTGCCTTCAAATTTAAAGCTCCATCTGATTGGAATGACCTACCAAGTCCACTCAGATCAATCACTTCCCTTCAACGTATTTAAGGAATCAATTTTCATACACCTTCTAACGCCGTGCTCATGCTTCTAAATTAACGTACTCTTCTTGGCAGTTGTCCTTGTTTTCCATAAATATAACATACCGACCGATCTGTATGTACCTTCATACGTGTTCCCTGCTGGCTCGATGCTGCTGTTCATTATCACATTATGCATGCTGGTATTGCTTGTTTGCTTTCGTTTAGTTTTTTGCCTAATAACATGGTCTTATTGTGCAAAGGGTATATATTTTTCCCCATATGAACTCTGCTATTTAGGGTTGAAACAGTGGGGTGGGAGCTATCTTTGGGAGAGCTTTAGTTCTGTCTTGTTTTGTTTTGTCCTGTCTGTGTGTATGGTTGTACTGTTGTATTGTTTTGTGAACTGTATTGTACAATGTATCTGTGTTGAGGACCCCCTCTAAAATGAGATGTGACATCTCAAGGGGCTTATCCTTTCAATAAATGTATATATAGACAAGGTACAGTACGTTTGTTTATGTCAGTCACGGATACTAAAATCTGATGTTATATTATTTTTTCTATGAACCTGTGACTTGTTGACACCCATACTGTTATAAAACCAAAATAAAAAGATTTTGAAAAGAAAGAAAATAGTACATTTATGATGCCACCAAAATGTTGAAGATGGATTGTCAGCCAATGGCAGCGAGCGCAAGGACAAATGCATTTAGCAGTAAGCACCGCTGCTCGATATACAGTATGCTACAGTACAGTGTTGTTTTAGAACATAGTCTCTTGAATAGTTTTCATTTAGTTTCAGTCACATTTTAGTCACCTGGAATGTTTTAGTGTTAGTCTAGTTTTAGTCGACTAAATATCATAAGATTTTAGTCGACAAAATCTATAGTTGATTTAGTCGACTTTTTTGACTGTTTTTTTCACTTGCTGAAAATAGCACAACACGTCGCAGCACGACGCATTGTGAGCTTGTAGATCGGCTATTTTCAGCATGCAACCCAAGTGTAAAATAACTTCAGTCAGTAGTCTTAGTTTAGTCATCATAGTTTAGTCTTCATTTAGTTTTCGTCAGTGGAAAAAGGTAGCCGACGAACATTTTTGGTCTTAGTTTTAGTCGACGGAAACACCACTAGTATGCTACTAAAACCATAATGATCAGGGTCACAGCAGCGTGGCGACACAAGCCACGGAGACTGTGGGCCTCTCTAACGAGACCGACTGACTAACGGGAGGCCAGAACAGACTAATTAAAATGTCTGGACTGGGTGCACATGAGAGATGACACAGACAGCGCTGTGCACAGGACAGTAAGCACACACACACACACACACACACACACACACACACACACCAATCAATTCACACATAGGAAAAACTAAACAACATGAAGCAACAAAACATGAACTTCTCAAGCCCTATATTTATTTATATACTCAGTCGTATGACAAAAAACTAAAATAGAATGAAATATAAAAACGGAAATAGCTGATCTACAAGCTCACAAGGTGTCTGTCACATCACATCAACATGTTGTGCACTGACTTATAGATATTTTATTTATTTAGAAAGTCGTTATTTTTGTTGTTGCAACCACTCAGTAGGCGTTCCGCATTACTTCCACATACGGTATTCGATTAGATCACAGACCATTTTATGGTTGTATCCAGAATGAAAACATTCTCCGAGGTAAACAAGTTAAGTGTACATTCCCCATTCCCCAGATTAAAAACTGTCAAGGGAATGAAAGGATGTTATGGAGCGAACATTTTGGGTCCGAGTTCATATCAGAGCCCTGCCACTAGTGTAAATGGTAAATGGTGCATTTATATAGCGCCTTTATCCAAGGCGCTTTACATAGATTGTGCATTACATTCAGCCATTCACACACACATTCATACACCGATGGCGGAGGAAACCATGCAAGGCACCAACCAGCACATCAGGAACAATTTTTGGGTTCAGTGTCTTGCCCAAGGACACTTCGACATGTAGACAGGAGGAGCCGGGATTCGAACCGCCGACCCATGGATCATTGGACGACCTGCTCTACCTCCTGAGCCACAGTCGCCCTGCGGACCCCCATTTGAAAAGATATGATAAGAGAAGATTTCTACAGCTCTAGCAGTGATTCTCAACCCGTTTGATTTCAAGGACCCCCAGTTTGACATGCATTAGTCTACGGACCGGCGGACCCCCATTTAATGGCATTTCTATCTCTTTGACCCACAATTTATAATGTAAAATCAATGTTAATTTAACTCTGAGAGTGTACAAAATGGAACCAAATAATTTGGTTCCATTTGTACACTCTCAGAGTTACAGACCCATAAGGGTCCAAACTATCATTTAGCTGGGTACCCCCTCCACACCCGGTCCTTGAGGGTGTGGTTCCCCACTTTGGGAACCACTAGTGTACGGCATACACAGGATCCAACTGAAGCAGAAGTTGCCACAGTAGGCATCATCTCTCTTGAGAAGGTCATAAATAATATTATTTGATCCGACAGGGAAGGTGGGTTATTGAGGAAGTGAAGCATTGAAGTTGGCACAATGAAAAACATAAAGGAGGTTGTGCACATACCAGCCAGGCCTTGGCAGGGGAAGAAATAGCCTTTTCTGCAGAAAGTAAACAGTGGTGTTGACAGAAGAGGCTCTCTGATGTCAATGTGACAAAGACTCATTTGTACACAAGTGTCCCAATTAAACGTCATTACCCGCTGGTCTGTGTGGTTTCCTGTCAGATAGCGGCAACACATTCCATTTATTTCTCATCCTACTCTAGGCTGAGGAAACGTGGGGCAGTCGGTCTTCCTTTTTTATTGCCTGCTTTACACACACACACACACACACACACACACACACACACACACTCATCAGACCTCAACAAGCTATGTCAGCCTCGGCATACAGTAGGGAACAGGAGTCATGAACAGCAATATCTTTCCGTGATGGGATGGGGAACAGAGATCAACGCAACAACAACAACAACAGCCAAAGTCTGTCTGGCTAAAGTTATACAGGAAGACACACAGTTAAGAGTGAAACGGTGCCATGCTGGAGCCCCTGCTCACGCTCCTGCAAACACAGCCGACAACATGACCACTTAATCATGGCTCTAGGGCTGCCAGGCGGGCAGACGTTCCCATTAGCCGCTCATCTTGGGTTCTGCAGTCACAGACAGGGGCGCACAGCTTTTAACAGAAACTGACAGTAACACCCATTTAGTGTGCACCCGGTGGGTACACCTCCTAGACATAGACACATCAACACCAATGACAGTGCTTGTAAATGTCAGCTAAAGATGCAACGAGAAAGCCTTCTTCCTAAGTGGCGTCTTTACGAGAGAGAGAGAGAGAGAGAGAGAGAGAGAGAGAGCATTGTGTTGATGTTGGATTGATGTGGAGACGACCGTACTGTTAACCAAGTGGTGATGATGAATGTTTCACATTTCCTAACGACTAAATGAATGCTCATACTCAGACAGCTGAGTCAGTCTCCCATGGGGAACCTTTGTCAAATAATTACGTTTAAAATTTGTTCTGTATGCTACTCATTACACTACAGTTAATTGCTTGCTAAATAAACACTTTGCGTTACCTCTCCGATTAATTTACGACTTACGAGTTCCAATTATTACTTTATGTGAACGAGTGAAATACCCTGGTCAATTGGCATCATATTGCGGATACATGAAGTTAGTTTTGATTGATTGATTGAAATCTTTATTAACCCATTCTGACCTGAGATCAGATTCATACGAGGTTTCCACTGGACACACACTGGTCTGATTAACCCATTCTGACCTGAGATCAGATTCTAAAAAATGTCAGTCGTTCTTCGATTTTTCAAAAATAGCAGACCTACAAGCTCGTATCGCGCCACTCGGTGGCGCGATATGAGCTTGTAGATCTGCTATTTTTCAATAGGTAAAGCATAACATGATGCTAACACCAAAATGGGTGCCCGGTCAGAATGGGTTAACAGTTTGCAGAATTACAGTACATTTCAAGCACAAACTCAATACAAAGACTGTTAACTGTGAGTGGACGACCCAATTAAGCCTTACACTTGTTTACAACAGGGTCCACATTGTTCAATTCATCAAAACATTTAGAGACAAACAAATAGACACTTCTATGTAGTTAAAGAACAGAACAGGAATTCATCATATAGGAAGCGAAAAGGGAAAAAAAGTATATATACAGTAAGGGGAACAGGGGGATAAAAGAAAAGAAAACGAAAGACAGAGTGTAGGGCGCCTGCACACAACACCATGCGTTGATGCCATGTGTGCAAATGTGCAGGCACCCAACACCACGTCCATACAAAAACATAGTACAATCCATAGTACAAAGACAGAGTGTAGGGCGCCTGCACACAACACCATGCGTTGATGCCATGTGTGCATATGTGCAGGCACCTCAGGATGACTTGAGAGCTGCTATATTTCTTCCATTTATTACAAAAGGATATTAATCACAGGGCACTGCCATAAGCACCCACTGATTAATTAGAAAGTTATGCACCAGCGCACATCATGTGAAATGTACTGCATCACATTATCTGTTCTGCTTCAACCAACATCAGTGAACTCCTGAAAACGCTGCCTGCCTGCTCACTCTCCAGTCATGTCTCACTCTCCAGTCATGTCTCACACTCTCCAGTCATGTCTCACTCTCCAGTCATGTCTCACACTCTCCAGTCATGTCTCACACTTTCCAGTCATGTCTCACCCTCCAGTCATGTCTCACTCTCCAGCCATGTGTCACCCTCCAGTCATGTCTCACGCTCCAGTCATGTCTCACCCTCCAGTCATGTCTCACTCTCCACTCCAGTCATGTCTCACCCTCCAGTCACGTCTCACTCTCCAGTCACGTCTCACCCTCCAGTCACGTCTCACCCTCCAGTCATGTCTCACTCTCCAGTCACGTCTCACCCTCCAGTCATGTCTCACTCTCCAGTCAGTTCTCCAGTCACCACTATTCAGTTGGAATTTTAATGACAGACAATTAAGAAATATTTAAAGTGACAAAACAAGGGATTACATTGAGACTCTGACACAACAAACGGTCCCGCAGTTAGTAGATAACATCTTCATAAATGTCTCCGCAAGATAGAAATCATATTTAGAACATACTGTAGCACTCAGTCTGTTCCTTCCACCCCCTCAACACGCCGTTTCTTTCACAGCCTGAAACCAGGATATGATTAAGATAAAGGAACAGGGTAATAGCTAAGGTAAGTGGTTCAATATACTGTATGGCATCTACACTGATGGCACTGCAGTGTTGTTTTTGGGAGAACCTTTTGATTTTAGTTTTAGTCTCTTGAATAGTTTTCATTTAGTTTTAGTCACCTGGAATGTTTTAGTGTTAGTCTAGTTTTAGTCGACTAAATGTCATAAGATTTTAGTCGACTAAATCTACAGTTGATTTAGTCGACTAAAATGTATTTTGGCGAGCCTTGATGTTGTCGTAATGACTGATTTTACACTTGCTGAAAATAGCAGATCTACAAGCTCACAACGCGTCGCAGTTGTGACCCAAGTGTAAAATGACTTATACTGGATCTCTTGTCCACTAGTCCCTGCCTAACATTTTAGTCTAGTTTTTATTTGTTGATGAAATTGTCTATATATTTAGTCTCAGTTTTAGTCATCATAGCTTAGTTTCCATTTAGTTTGTCAGTGGAAAAAGGTAGCAGACGATCATTTTTCGTCTTAGTTTTAGTCGACAAAAACAACACTGCTGGGTTACAGGTCTGGTAAAATTCCTACTACTACAATAATTATGGCATTGATACAATATTAATTAATTCCCATTAGAGAACAGTCCAAGAGAAGGTGGTCCATAAGAGAGGACGCATTTACTGTCGGTCCAAGCTTCAGATCCTGGTCCTACGGGGCTGTCATATCCAGGGCTTCAGATCCTGGTCCTACAGGGCTGTCAGATCCAGGGCTTTAGATCCTGGTCCTACGGGGATGTCTCATAGCGAGGGTTCACTAAGAATCTTCAGTGACTCCCCGCTATGAGGCTGGCCAAGCCAGGCTACTGTCAGAGCACATTGTGTAATTAGAGAGCCTTTGAACAGATCCTTTTGTTTTGGACTCCTCTGTCCGACTTTAAAAACTACAGGGCCGTTTCTTAACGGAGGAATCAGGATTTTTTTAAAGTCGATTTTTTCTTCTTCTGAAACAATGGTTTTCACGGTTATTCCATTTAATTCGCTGAAAGTCAAAAGGGGAAATGAACTGCCTGTTGATATGTTGGTTGGTTGGCGTATTGTTTACATAACAGGGATCATGTACAAATGAGAACAATTGCAATGCAATCGTAGTTCCAGTAGTAAAGAAATAAACTGCCAAAGTTCTCTAAAAATAATTTAGGGTGCACTGGTGTGGGGAATGCCCCAAGGCGCTTCCTGGGAACTCTTGATTTTGAGAGGGGGGGGAGGCAGCAATCCTGGTGGGATTGATAACTGACCTGAGACCAGGCAGGAGAACTGAGAGGGGGGGAGGCAGTAATCCTGGTGGGATTGATTAACTGACCTGAGACCAGGCAGGAGAACTGAGAGGGGGGGAGGCAGCAATCCTGGTGGGATTGATAACTGACCTGAGACCAGGCAGGAGAACTGAGAGGGGGGGAGGCAGCAATCCTGGTGGGATTGATAAAACTGATTTGAGACCAGGCAGAACTAAAAGGGGGGAGGCAGTAATCCTGGTGGGATTGATAACTGACCTGAGACCAGGCAGGAGAACTGAGAGGGGGGGAGGCAGTAATCCTGGTGGGATTGATAAACTGACCTGAGACCAGGCAGGAGAACTGAGAGGGGGGGAGGCAGTAATCCTGGTGGGATTGATAAACTGACCTGAGACCAGGCAGGAGAACTGGCAGGACTTTCTCCGAGGTGCTCCGGGGGAGAAGGAATTCAAAAACAGGAAATGGAGCTTGGGTGGAAGAGGAAATCCCAAACAGGGAGGTGAACGTGGGTGTGTCTCTTCTGCAAAGAGCTGTCATGATTCAACCAAAAAAAAGGAGAAAGCTCAAACGGTGGTTTTCCCAACATGCACCTGCTCTGTCTACACAGCAGCAAGACAATCAGGCCAACCGCACACTGTGCAAATCCCCAGTGTTCATTTAACTCAGGAAAGGTTACATTCGTACACTCTGTGTATCGTATAAATGGATACATTAACATGAGGATTGTATAGTGTCTCTATAATCAGGGTTCGCTTCTTCTTCATTTATTTATTTTTAATCACCGGAGGTTTTACATTAAAGTCCTCAGTGCTGATTTAACTTTAAGAGTGGAAAAATAACAGGATGGACCAGCAGGTCTATTTTTTACTGTGTTAGGTACACAGTAAAAACAGACCTGGTCCATTCTGGTATTTTTAGGCTTATACTACTGAACAATATAACTTCAATCGCAAGTTACAATATTATTCATCAATTTTCTCTAAACTTAGAGATAATTATTATTGGCACATCATTTAACAATGGAGCCTCATTAGGCTCATTAATTGCAAGCTTATCTCCTCACAGCCATTTGTATTGCATGACTAATTAAAACCTATATATTTTAATGCTGTCTTTCTTGAAAGAAAACAATTATTGCTCAAGATTAACCCTTAGACCTCAGCTAAGCGGCTGACACTGTACATCATGACACTGACACTGTACATCATGACACTGACACTGTACATCATGACATGACATGACCGATCACCTGATCCGATCAGGACAACCCTACAATACTGGGATGCCAGGTTGAAGAGTGGTCACTGTACGACATTCTTTTCTCCCTGTACGTGTTTCTACATCAACCGTCGTCAACACAACGGTCTTTCCGCTGCAATGGACATTGACATTGTAAATATGAAATGAATGCTTAAACATGTAGCTACAGTAGGTGTAATGTTAGACACCACAGAGGACATGTAAACATGAAATACATGCTTAAACATGTAGCTAGGTGTAATGTTAGAGACCACAGAAGTAAACCTTTCAAGCCTGTTTTCTCAACTCGCTGTTTCTCTGTAAGACGTGCCCTGAGGGGCACTTCTTTTAGTTTATACCGTTTTCCCACTGCATGTAGAATTGATTTTAAAGTTGTTTTGAATCAGCGATAAAGCACTACACAGGCTGACTCCCATCTACATCTGTGAATCACTGCATCACCTTGCCAATACGAGATCTCTCAGACCTTCTGACAAAGGCTAAACAGAATATTTGCACCGCAGCTTACAGTATATCCCCATAATGTTACGCCACTGGCTGAAAATATTTCAAAAATGTCCAAAAACGTAAGAAGCATTGTGACCTAGTAACAAATCCATTTCCGCTTCAAAACAAAAAAAACATTCTAAACAATTTGACAAATTTAGAAACGTGTCGCCTGTCCAAAATAGGGCCCAATATAGGTCCGCCATGGTTGAAGTGGTAAAGTTGTTAAATCAGAATAGACAAGCAGAAGGAACTGGTTTTTAGAGTGGTCCATGTATCTGGGGAACATGTGCAGGAGCCTCCAGTCCACCCTTCAGCACTGAGGTAAGAAGTAAACGGACAGGCCAGATGCTGTGAGCTGTCTCGGGCCTCCATTAAAACCGGGTGATAAATGTGAGCCCAGGGTTTGGCTCATTGCCCTGTGGTTGTCAGCTGACTGCATTCCCCAACGTTACTACCTCAATGGTTGCTTCTCGGATAGTGATGAGGCACCTAGAGATATGTTGCACATTACTGTAAAACTCGGGCCTACAATACATATGTGCGACAGTCAGTAAAATGGGACATAAAATGTACATTTCTTAAATGTAGTAGATGACACAACTCTGGAAGAATCATCAAAGTTACAAAGTTGTTGACCGGAGTCGTCCTGGCTTCTATAATGAATTGCATTTTTATAGCGCTTTTCCAAGTGCTCAAAGCGCTTTACAATGGTTCATTCATTCATACATTGGGAGGTGAAGCGGCGAACAGTCGACGCCAGCGTCCTCACTTCCCACATTCACACACCAATGGTGGCGAGCTCACACCGACCGACTCATTGGAGGCAATGTAGGGTTCAGTGTCTTGCCCAAGGACACTTCGACATGTGGACAGGAGGAGCCGGGATTCGAACCGCCGACCCAGGGCTCATTGGACGACCTGCTCTACCTCCTGAGCCACAGCCGCCAACTTCTAGACTTGGTCCCCTCCTTTTTCCCCTACTACAACACCAAACGTCTTCACCTAAAATAGCCAATCCACACACTGAGTGGCACATTGGCAGGGGGAGAGAGAGGGACTCTAGCCAGAGCTTCAGTATGACTTACCATGGGGTCTGTCTGTAGACGCACTTGTGTCCCTCTGTGATCCGACAGTGATCTCTTCACCAAGGTACGATGCCGGAAGTGATAATAATCACCGAACACCTATAAAACACAAAGACAGGCAAATTTGAATTTTTGTAACTGCAAGTCAGTCACATCCAATGGATAACACGTGTGTATAAATAAGGTGTGTATGAAAGAAACAATCTGATGCACAATTATGATCGCTATACTGAATCAGTTACATACAGGGCTCCCGACAGACACTGGCATTGAGGTAACATTTTTAACTGCTCAGTAAAACCCTTGTTTCATCTCAGAGGGTGTAAAATGGATTGCTGCAGCAGAGACCAGGCTGATGGCATGCTCACCGCCAGCTGTTGCAATCATGATGGACATTGCCTTTAGAGAAGATCACTGGACACAGTGTACAGGGTAAACAATCAAATGCTTTCTATAGAACGAAGCGGAGATCCGGGCACACTCAAGTGTTAAAAAGGAGGAAAACTTTATTGAACCGACATGTTTCGACCTATACGGTCTTCATCAGGGCTGCTCAAATGCTTTCATGTTGACCCCAATCATTAAGTCAGTGAAGAAAATACGGACGTTGCAGAAGGGTCACACAGTAAAACACGTGCACATAATATCCTGTAATCTTCTGCAGTCGATATTAAGAATTCTGTACTAAATTAACAACAGGTAGTTCAGGGTCAGAGGTGGGTCAAAGGGTACATATGACCCAGGAGCAAGGCCCAGGGCAGCCCATCTATTCATGACCACGTTTCATCATGAAGATGGACGGGTCCGACACAAACCAGTTTCATTTGGATGGCATTGGTTTGTGCATCATGCGAGAAGGTGTGCATGCTTTCACACATCTGAAGAACGGATTGATCTGATGCACGTTATTCATGTTCACTCACAGCAAATTAGCTGGCTAATAATATGGACCTAATTTGCAGGACAGTAGCCAACAAAAAAACACACACTAGTCTCTTGTGTGTGTGTGTGTGTATACACTCATGTGTCACATTCCAGGCATTGCCTGAGGGGGGTGTGGGGGTAATCATTTACTATTCTGTGCCTAATCGGCCGTCACGTCGCCCAAAAAGATGAATTGTTTTATCTTTTCGGGCGACGTTGCTCCGCCCACTTTTCGACCATCGTCTGTTCGCCTGCTATCGCCGGTAGTTGCCGGGTCCCATAGACACTAGTAGGGTCCCATAGACAAATAATGCACTTCGCCTGGCTGTCGCCCGCTGTTAAAACGTACTGTAAGACAAAAAGGTCAACACGAGTGGGCCGTCAGGCAACCAACTATCACAATGGTGGTGCAGTTTTTCAAGGGCGGTTGCATGACATGAATATAAGTGGGGGGGGGGGGGGGCTAGACAAGGACAAGACATGATTATCAACTCAGGACATTCAGCTGTTCACCTGGCACTTAGAAAGGGATTGTGCTCCATGTAATGGCTGAGTCAGAGCCTATAAAGGCTCTGAATAGTCAATTAATGATTTCAGTAAAGAGAATTGAGTTGGATAAATCAATGACATTAAAAAAGGCTGGTGCCTTAATACCAATCCTTTCAAGATAAGGAAAAAAGGTGATTTCATTCTTGCAGTGACTGGGCGAATATAATGTGGCCTGTGTGTGTGTGTGCGTACGCATACGTGCGTGCATGGCATTCAGTGTTGTTTTTGGCAGCAAATTTTGATTTTAGTTTTAGTCATAGTCTCTTGAAAAGTTTTCATTTAGTTTTAGTCACATTTTAGTCACCTGGAATGTCTTAGTGTTAGTCTAGTTTTAGTCGACTAAATATCATAGGATTTCAGTCGACTAAATCTACAGTTGATTTAGTCGACTAAAATGTGTTTTGTCGGGCCTTGATGCCGTCGTAATGACTGATTTTACACATGCAGAAAATAGCCGATGTACAAGCTCACAACGCTTTGCGCTGCTACGCGTTGTACATCGGCTGCGAAGTGTTGTATACTTGTAGATCTGCTATTTTCAGCATGCAACCAAGTGTAAAATGATTTATATTGGATCTCCAATTGGATATTGGATCTTGTCCACTAGTCTAGTTTTTATTTGTTGACGAAATTGTCAGTAGATTTAGTCTTAGTTTTAGTCACCATAGCTTAGTTTTCATTTAGTTTACATTTAGTTTTCGTCAGTGGGAAAAGGTAGTCGACGAACATTTTTCGTCTTGGTTTTAGTCGACGAAAACAACACGGGTGTCATTCCTGCTGTCCAATGTAGAATGTTGGGTGGGGGGGTGTCCTGTCCACTACACTCGTATGTTCCCGTTTAATGGCAGTGAGTCAGCCAGGGTGACACATGCAGCCACCCACGTCAAACACGGAGGCTAGAACCAAGTGAAAAGATGACACATTGTACATTAAGATGCCATTCTGTGCTGAACTCACAATTGCAAAGGGTCAGTGTACCATGTATGCGCACGCGTGCGTGCGTTGGTGAGAATGAGAGGGATAGCACCTATAATAGAGCAAGACTGAAGCTAGCGACAAGCAAGCACTGCATGTAAATTGAGCAAAAACGCTGACACGCGAAAGCTTTAGGGAGGCCACAGCCTCTGTTCTGAAAGAGACAGCTATAGGAGTGGGCGGCATTGTGTTAGTCCAGATAAGAGACAGGGAACTCAGGCCGGGCATCAATCAATCAGGTGTCGATTGGCGGGGTCAATTAAGTCCCGGAATCACATTAACACATCACCAATGACAAGAGATCAACTTCTAAACAAAGCACCGAAGATTGATTGAGCTGGAACATTTTGTTCAAGCTACGCCAAACAGTTCAGCGATCCGAAAAGGCAGGGCAAAAAAGGCTGCAGAACATTTAGTAGTAGTACCATAGTTTTGTACTTTTCTGGTCTATGAATTTAACATTACTCTAATACAGGGGTTCCCAACATGTGGGTCGTGGCCCCTCAGGGAGTCGCCAAATTAGTTTGGGGGGGTCACCAGATTATTTAAAAAAAAGAAAGGAAATTAATTAACTGCATGTCTGGAAAATGGAAATGAAGAGTTTACATAGTACATGCATAAGCTTTCCTTAATGATTCTATCTGGTTTTGGTATTTATTTATGATGTATTCTCTCTATTATTATGGTTATTGTCGCGGCCAATTTGTATTGGTGGCGGGGCGAGGGTCGCGAGACATGGCCAAAGCATCTCCGGGGATCCCCGGCCAAAACCGTTGAGAACCCCTGCTCTAATAGAACCCAATTGTGGTTAATTAATAATAATAATATTCAAATATGTCTTCCCTGTGTAGGTTTCTTCCTGAAAGCCGAAAGCCTTTGAGTCAAAAGGCCCAATAGAAACACACCACTTATACCACCACAAATCATATATAATAGTATAATCATACTATCTCTGATGATCATGTTTTAGGGAGGGGGGAGATCACGGCACTCCGTCTTTAAGCTGCCTTTAGCTTTAATGCTGTACACTGGGGACGGAATTGGCACGGAATTGCTATGCTGCCACTGTAATCAATGGAACCCGGCTACACCGTGTGGTGCGCAGGTTGTGTGTAAGCTCCGTGCGTGAATCTATTTTTCCACGTGTCCGCGGGGGTTACGCAGCCCTTCGCCTCGCCTTCAATTTAACAAAAAAAGACACATATATTGGGTGCAGCCACCTCTCCTCTCCGCCCGTGGTGCGGTTCTGTTCCGTCCCCAGTGTAGCTCGGCCGTAACAATGATAAATACAAGGAAGCAGAAGCACATTAAGAGGTATTAAAGGGATGAATTGTGCCAAAACCAGTGGGGGAATCATATGTGAAGCTTTGAAAAATAATCTGTCCTGCATTGCAGAGAGTAAAGGTCAACTAACAGCATGGGATCCATTAACACCAGAACACCTGAGTGCAGGTTGGAATGCAGTCCAGCCAGTAACCACGCATACATGCATTTCATTCTCATTGTTTAAAAAATAATAATATGCTGTCTAGATGTCTGAATGGCTCAAAGATAGATAGATAGATAGATAGATAGATAGATAGATAGATAGATAGATAGATAGATAGATAGATAGATAGATAGATAGATAGATAGATAGATAGATAGATCGTGTTACAAGCAGGCAAACGTTTTCCAAAATTACATCTACACACAAGATGTCTCACAGACCAGACAAGGCCTAGTTAGGTCTCGGTTACAATGTCCTTGACGTCTGAATGGCTCAAAAGATGTGCATTGACTCTCAGCTGGCAAGAATTCAAGCAGCATACCGTAGCAATTCACTTAGAAATGACCTATAATCCCTCGAGTACAAGTCAAGAGATGACTTCACACTCTGGAGAATGATTTCTTTCAACCATAGCATAAAATAGATAACAAATGGAAACACACTGGATGCTCTCATGCACCCATGCAGCAACGCAAGTCTGACAGTCAAAGAGCCCCAAACCTTAAGAGGCCAATTCACTCCAACTGTAAGGAACAAGAGGAACAAGCCTTTTTTCCCACCATTACTTAACTGTAGTGTAAACCCATCCCTGTGCCACCAAATGGAACGAAATGTAAGAAGCTTTATTTCCCATCTACTCTGAAGAGCAAGCCTGCAAACATTAAGTTGCACCACGGGGAAAAAAGGCCATTTATACCAAATGCATTTTAGATTAGCAAAATGTGGAAACGGTTCAAGACTGGTGAGTGACTTACAGATGTGATAAGCAGGGCTCTGATAGAGCATGGCACAGAAAAGCCCAATTAGTGAAACATTGATCCATCAGCTTTTTCTTTTTTTTCTCCTTTGGTTTTTTAATCAGTTTGTTGTCTTTTTTGAAAATGTAATAATAATGTAAATATAATAAAGAAAACTGTCACCCATCATAGACCCGAAATGTTTAATTGTCTGTCATTCACAAATATCAATGTCAACAATAGTACTGCATTTCCTGGCTGGAGCATCATTTAACCCCAGGGCATCGACACACCCTTCTAAAAATAATTCACCAACTTTATGATATAAGGCAGCCTCCAACACAGATGCAAGGGGCAAACTGCAAACTGCAAAGTATACCTCACTGGCAGCGGCAGCTGGACCTAACCAGTAGTTCCCTTTTAATACCACAGCAGGCCACAAAAGAGTGCCAGATGGGTCCGTAGTACTCGGTACAGCTGACGAATCTGCCTGCCATAATATACTGTACTTCCTCATCGGTTCTCTCCTGAAATCACATTTCCACTACAGCGGTCACTCTCTCTCTCCTTCCACCTCAAGCTTGATTGATTCTCTCGTATTATTTGAGTCACAGAGATTAGAGTAAGCTATGCTACAAACGCCTACATTCATTGTCTCCACCAGGCCGAAGGCGTGGGGGGGGGGGGAGCATGTTTTGCCCTCCGTCCGTGTGTCCGTCCGTCCGTGTGTCCGTTAACAGCTAAATCTCCTGCACTGTTAAAACCCTGTCGATGCCAAACTTTGCACACACACACTCCCTGGATGCCAACGATGAACCTCTGCCCCAAATTTACCAGAACGGCCTGTTATAGCACCACCATGACATGACATGACATGGCATGACATGGCTGTGACATGGCAGCTTGTCACATTTTAACCTATAACCGCACCGATCTGCGTGAAGCTTTGCATGCACACTCCCTAGAGGCCAAGGACAAATCTTTGACCTGCATTTTTCACATCTGCCTTTTAGAGCGCCACCAAGAGGCCGACTTTTGTAAAAAAAAATATACATATTACCCCTCAAAATGATGTCCAAAAAACCTGCACATCGTTACACAGTATCTCTATAGTCATGTGCTCAAGATGGATCTGACCAATATTTCCTATTCCATCCAAATTTGCCAACATTGGCTTTGTCAATTTGTAGTCTTTTGTATTCTTCTTAACTTTTAATCTGCTTAATCAATGACCTCTTCCATACAGGAAAGGATCCAAAATAAGCCAGCTGGCTTCTTCCTTTCCTTGCATGTTTTTTTGTTCATTGATATGTACAGTATTGTCTATTTTCTATAACTATGTGCTAAATAAAAAAACCTAAACCTAAATAAACCTAAACCGTGGCTTCCAAAGTTCGCAGGATTGGCCTGTTTTGAACAAAAAGCCTCAAATCATGAACGCAGCGTGCAATTTACTTGACCTGTCCCCCGAGGGGCACTTTTTCTAGTTTAGTCTGAAACTAAAGCCTCACTTCTCATTTCTATGCCACAGAGATGTACTCAGGGGTGAAAGGGTCGCCAGTGTGCACTTGTCCAATGCTGTAGCATCTGGAATGAAGCCAAACCCAAACTGCTGCAGCTCTCTGCCAGATAAACTCAAGTTTAGGAACCCTTATAAGGTCCAGCTCGCGCATTTTATCCACATACCAATCCAGTTTCAACAACTTACTGGCAATATTCCTCTACAATGCTAGAAAATGGCAACCATTATGCACAGTATCGTGCCTTGGTAGTTTTGAAAACGGCTGAAAGAAATTTATTTAATAGTGCTGAAAAGCCCAATTTTGCCACAAAAACAAAGGAAAGCCCACTTCTCTAAACAATAGCTAATAAATGTCTTAAACGTATGTATTGTTGCTTAATGCCTTATCAGTCTATAGTCTCTTCTTCCACTTTACTAAATGGATCTCAATGCTGTGCATTTGACCAATATGTTAGTGATTCAGGGATTTAGGCTATTCTAGCGACCTCTATAATCCACTGAAGATGAAAGTCGTCAATATAATGGCCTATACATCCCCATACGTACCGCAAGTAGTGTGTTGTGTTTCAAAAACAGTTAACATAAATAATACATAGAATGATATTGTTTTTGGTAGCCATACAACCTAACAGTTGATGCCATAGACCTGAAAAATAAAAAAGGATTTTGTAACAAAATGCCAGAGGGTTAACCTTTGCTTTTATGAAATATGTGAACCACTTGTTTTACCAGTATGACCACTTTAAATACGGTTTATACTTAAAATAACAAATAACCGGAAATAGGCCATCTACAAGCTTACAACATGTCGCAGTGCGATGCGTTGTAAGCTTGTAGATAGCATCTACATAATGGTCCGGCATCTTCTTTTGGTTCAGTCATTGAGAAGTGGCCCACAGAACTGGTTCTAATATTTGGACTTAATGGAGCTACAGTATACAACTCAAGGTTCTACCAAAGTTGCACATCACATACGTTTTGTTGCATACTTTTAGTTACAGTACTTTCTTAGTTCTTGGGAGGTTTTTTTATCCAGGGGCCAGTGATTAATGACTATACAAACATATGTGACTGTTTTAACTTAGAAATCCCAACAGTCCAGTTTGTGGCCCACATCATTTCACCCGTATATGTTCATATTGGACATGGATATTTTTATACAGCCTATTAAGTAAGTTGTTGGTGTTATGTTGGTGTGTCGTATATATACACACAGTATTATTAACCCATTTTGGGTGGGAACCCCTTTTGGTGTTTTAAGCATCATGTTATAATTTAGCTATTGAAAAATAGCAGATCTACAAGCTCATAGCGCAGCACCAAGTGCCGTGCTACGAGCTTGTAGGTCTGTTATGTTTTACTATCACTGACATAGAAACATGAGGTATTTCAGAAAACTGTCAGGATTTAGAAGATTTTTTTTTTTTAATTTCGACGTCGGGCCTAAATTGGTTAATAAAAAGGCTATATGAGATGTGCCATGAAATTATCATGAAACCTTTCATGTCCAAACCTACATGCATGTGTATTGTGTATATGTACACGTGGGACTCTGGGGTATTCAGCCATAGCATACTGTACCTACCTAGTCTAGTTCATGGAGTGGATCAGGGTTTAGGGTGAAATACCTGTGGTGCTGAAGGCCTATTGGTGCATGCATGGGGTCGATGAGGACTGTCCTTTAGTGCTGCGACTATCGATCTTAGCGATTATTCTATCGATCTATTCTACATGGTGTAGCTCCATTTTTGAAAATAATCAATAACTACTAACATCAATTACTTCTATAATGGACTAAAATAAATGGATTAGCTCGATCTGTTACATGTCTACCTCTTGACACATCTACGTGCGGACTGCTGCGAGGGTCCAGGTTTAGTCTTGCGTTGCCAGACTGTTGCCTCTTGCAATTTTCAAATGCTTCCGTCATACAGTCTGGCGCAACGGAGGTTCTATCATGAGTATAAGCGATGAAGTGGAGCCTTCGGTTTTGTCCTTACAGTCACGCAAAAAAAGTTTAAAATATATCTTCGTGAACGGAAATGCCAGCTTCCAACAAGGTTGGAAGCTGGTTGAAACAAAGTGGTTAAAACAAAGTGCTGTACACAAAGAAATACTAAAAAAGCAACAACAACAACAACAGTACATAGACAAATCCTTATTCGGATTGTGTAGTTCCATACTCTATATCCGGAGATTGTGGAATAGTTGTCTGGCTACGTGAGACTAGTCCAGGTTAAATTTAAATAAGCATGGGATGACCTCAAATGAGCTAACCCTGTATCTATCTATAGAGTAGCTTCTAATATAGAATCAATAACAGGCAGGTCAATGTATGTAGCTCAGAAGCAGACACCTGTCAAATCAGCAAATGAGTGTCCCATTATTTTCCACTGTCTGTTGCGGAAAAGCAACGTGGCCAATGACCTGATAAGTTCCCATTAAGGACATTTCCCTCTCGGCTATTTACTTCCCTGTTTTGAATCACTAACCCAGTTAAGTGTCCTTCAACAGTACACTGTCTTCAGGCATAAATTAAACCCAGTGAGAGAATGAAGGAAAATCTCATCGACTACTCATACCGAGTAGGGGTTACTGACTGTAAAAGTATCTTTCAGAACAAATTGTTCAAAGAATGGTCTGAGATTGGTCTCATTCTGGATAATTCTTTTTATTAAAATGTAATTTTGTAATATTATTTTGTTCTCCATCAATGTTTGATTTCGTACATAATTTTACATTTTCAAACAGGTGGTCATGTAAAATAATCCAAGAGCCACTTAAAACATCAATGGTTAATGTGACCCTCTTTATTCATGGAGGTGACATTTCTGGAAAACAAACAGCCCTATAAAGAATGGCAGTGGCTGTCTCCGTTGCAATGAATATTTAATGAGTTGTTTTTATTTGGGCTATTATTCCAGACAGAGGGAATGTTGTGTTTGTCTAGTTTATAGTGTTAGGATGCCATAACAGTCCATGAGGAGACCAAGGGTCGAGTTCCACTGGCACGTCAACACTTCTGGTTAATCATCAAATAATCAAGTCAATAGAAACGGGTGCCCATGGAGCAAGAAAATAAAATATTTTGAAATAAACTTCCAAAAAAAAGGCATCAATCATGCAAATTGCATGAATATTCTTATTCTGACCATTAATATAAATTCATAATTAAACATTGTTCAAGAAATACTGTATGATAAAAAATAATCACTATTTGCTGCACGCTCATCAGGGGGTTCAACAGCCAAAAGATGGCAAACAAACAACACAGCTATTATACAAAGTATAAAACATGCACTCACATGTTCTTGTGTAAGCATCAGTCTAAAAACTGGAGCACAGGAACCTGTTAATTGCATACACTAGCTAGGAAATTATATAGTCAACAATCGTAAGTGGTCTCAAGCCTTTATAGCCAGTGATAACAGCCAACACGATGAGACAAGAGCTGACCAAGAAGGTTTTCGCACATTTCAACCAACTAAAGAAATTACAGACTGGAGGGCTTTTTTTTCCTTCTTTTATGGGCGGACACTGCTTCCCTTTATATAGTCCACTGCATGACTATCAACGTCTTAACCCACAAAGACTGCAAAAACCCTAAATGTCTGCCTTAATACAATGACTACAGTCTGGTGGCCTACTTTACGATGCACTAAAGCTTCTTAACAGAGAAGGAAGCAGAGGCTGTTTTTTTTTGTGCAGTGCAATTCTTGTTTGAGATGTTCAGATGTTTTTCATTAAAACAAAAAAAAGGGCAAAGAAAGGCCCTGAGGTCTTGCAAGATACATAACAAGCAACAAAGCAGATAGAATCAAATCGAACCAGTACAAGCTGGGTCTGTTATATAATCAGACACAGAGAACTTCCTTCGTGAAGAATCTTCAGTATTGCACTTGTCTGACATTGCTATCTGGAACAGCCTGAAACCAAACACTTCCCCTGCCCATTCTATCATTCTATTGGGAATTAAAAGTCACAGTCATTGCCTGGACAGATATTCTATCCAAACAGGTCTCCTTTACGTGCAGATGTCTGGAGGAGCTGATCCTCGTTAAGAGTGGAATTCCATTACATCCGTCTGGTTCATAAACCCGGTGGGTTGAGGAGGAGGGGAGATGTTAACTTAAGAGAGCGTCACAGAGAGGAGATAAAGTTAGAGGGGAAATAAATGGGAGACAATACAGTACGGTATGCTAGAGATTGCATAGCGCCATGGGTGCAGTTCTGTCACAGAGAAGACCGTACTGTGATTGCTTTTGAGACCTTAAGAGAATGCCACTGCTGATCTCAAATATAGAACTATGAACTAAGGTACGACTTTTTCTGATATTCCTGCTTTGTGAAATGAGAAGGATGTAGAAAGTCGCGCTAAGAGCTTGTAGGTCAATGGCAATTACATATGATTTTCGGGGCCCTTGACATGAAAACGTTTGAGAACCACATTCTGTACATTCTTTTCAGAAAACTGTCAGTATTTACAAGGCATTTGTAGAATCGTCCTCAGGTCTAAATGGGTTGTAATTAGTTGCTGAAAGATCTCCGGCAATGGTGTTGAATGTTAAGTACAGTACTTAAGGAAATGTACCACTGGAGTTTGACATGCATGTGACAAGGTCATGAACCAGATTTGAACCAATAACACCGCAAGCACATGGCATGGTCCTCAGCCCACTGTCGGGAACGGGTGTGCATGAAGGAGGTTAGATTTAGGGTTTGACAGGATTAATTAATTAATGAGTGCTGATGAATAAACATGAGCAATAACATTAATGCAGGGGTGGGTCATACCCTACTATAGTGCAGATTTCAGCATAAAAATACATCACAGATATTTTATTTGATCTCATGAGTCATGACATTATTTCTTACAAAACGGTTGTTTGGGAGGTTTCCAAACTCCAGATCGAAGAAGGCCATTAAACCATTTAGACTAGGTGTATATACTACAGTATACGTTGTTATACATTTTTTAATCCGGGAGCAGCCTGTGTCTCATTAGTTGTTGATATGCATATAGCAAAATATAAAAATAAATATATAATAATAATAATAATTGAAGGTTTTCAGAAAAGGTTTTAGAAGGCGTTTTTAGAATCCACCTCAGGTCTAAAATGTAGACATGCCATCTTAAAAACCTCTTAAACCATTTAATGGTTTAAGAGGTTTTTAAGATGGAACGTTGGTGAGAGCCTATAATGTCTGAGATGTGTAACTTGAAACAGGCGACTAGAGAAAGGTGACAGTGGGTTAATGGTGACAGGAAAAGTGCTTGGGAGTTTAGACATAGAGGTCAAGGACAACAGCCACTGTGACATTGTCTACATTTTCAAATAGGAAGACAGTTCCATTCAGGATAGATTAACAATCTAATTAATCACCAGTCACTTCCATGGTCGATCTTGTGCTCTCCCGTTTAATCTTTTCCCCTTCTTATTCTTTCTCTGTCTCATCCCCTCTCTGTGTCTCTCTCTCTCTCACACACACACACCACACACACACACACACACACACACACACAGATGATGATGATGATGATGCTAGAGGTGACAGGCCAAGAGGACATATCACTAATGAGATTAACTCATCTACGTTTATTTTTACCCACGCTGCCCACTCTACTCTTAATATAAATGCATGCTGGATAAAAATACCAGTAGAGTTCATCAAAGCCACATGGAGCACCACAGTGGCTCACTGTGGAGAGTACAGCCTCTAATTGTGTAACAACTTCCATCATTACTGATTAAGTACCAACTCTCCATGTAGAACACTTCCATCATTACTGTGACCCTCCACAGAGGGACAAGTACCAACTCTCCATGTAGAACACTTCCATCATTAATTTGACCCTCCACAGTAGTAGCTATATCTCCAAGAGCTCTTTTTGTGTGCTGGGTTTGATCCCTTGTTGTGAATGTGATTCAATTGCAACTGAAGTGTTGCAATTCACCCTTTGTCAAGTCCCGCAACGTGGCTCTTCGCACCCATGTGTTGCCGTTCCGTGGTTGGACAGAAATCCTCTCTCTCCATCCACTACCGTTGAAATAACGTGTTTTTTCAGTTGCTTCGTATTGATATTCTGTGCATTCAATTCTTATTTAAAACTTGGTGTCAGTAAAAAAGGAACATCACAGGTGCAGCATGATGACTCGGCATATCATGTTTGTTTTTTGTTTTTTCCAAAAATGATGTTTTAGCAAATTCAACATAAACTAGACGGAACCAGGGCGGAAAAAGGCAGAAGAGCCTTGCTGGTTAGTCAGTCAGGGACCAATCAGAGGGCTGACAAAGGGTGAATTGTGCCCAAGCAGGACACTGACTCGCATCAATTTAATTTTTTTAATCTACATTACCCTAATGTACTTAAATTACTAAACTGGTGCATTTCATTCCTGTGTTTTCAGTTTAATTTAATGACAAATTATATTAAATTAAATGAATTCCCTTCAGATGTCCAATCAAAGTGTAGGATAATGGGTGGAACCTCAGACTCCATGGGTGCCACCTTAGGCCACCCGTGGACATGCCACTGCTTGCTTGCGGCATTGAGTGAGTCACAGTTACCCAACCTCATCGCAAAGCTGACAACACTGAAGAAAATCCTCCGTTAATTTGAGATATAAATGGATGGATAAACAAATGGATTAACACTGAAGATTGTAACACTGTGGCAATAATACATCACATAAAAAAAAAATACAATCTTTGATCCTCCTCAGGTTATTGAGAAAGGAAAGAATGGCCACAATAGAAACTCCAACACACTGATGCGGCTACAATCTTTTAACAGATAGGAGAACATTCCTCCAAGGGTGTTTTGTTTCCGGCATTACCATGGAGATGAAGCTACAATGATAAAAATCACTTAGGGATTCTATTTGGGTACGGTGTGGTGTCATGTACAGTAAGAGGAGATCATGATGATAAGCCCTCATCAACTCAACACTTTGGCCCCAATTTCTGTCTCATAAATCCCCAGAACCATTATGTGGATTAACAATCTCTCAAAGCAGGCTGGTGAAAAGAGGAAATGCACATGGCGGCATGATAGACTTTACCGCTTTCAGTTAAATCAACCACAATAATAGTTGAAGATTTATCCTCATAAATACTTAATGCTTTCTTTTTTTTTTCCTACAGGCCATAATCCTCCACAATATCCCCAAGGCACACCGTCTGCAGTTTCTCAGAGGGTATGCACCGAGCACTTCAAGCTACTCAGGAAATGGAACCTGCAAATCCCCGCGTACGGATGACTGAGTGGTTTATCAACTGTTACTTATCCATTGTGACCTTGTTTAAGGGAAAGGCTCAGGCTTTTTTGCTGTAACAGAGACAAAGCTAAAAGAAGGAGAATGTGAGACTGAGAAGGAGCGCAGTCTCAACGGTGTGCACTGTGCGCTTGTAAATGACAAGATGATGTGTTTGATGATGAATGTTTATGCTAATAATGCGCTGGAGGGAAAAATATATTATAAGTCCTCTCTAAAATCCAAATTAAATTAACCCATTTTGACCTGAGATCAGATTCTACAGTTTTCTGAAAAAGCTATGTTTCTATGTCAGTCGTTCTTCGATTTAAAAACAAATAGCAGACCTACAAGCTCCGAGCTTGTCGCATGTCGCATGTCCCCCCGCTTCGGATCTTCGGTGTGTCGGAAAAGCGTGCGCACCCCCACCAAAAGGGGTTCCCGCCCAAAATGGGTTAAATACTCAGTACTCTGTAATGTCCGTATTACTACATTCCTTTAATGATGGCTCAGATCCAGGCTCGACACCTCACGAACCTGGCCGAGAGCCAAATGCTGTGGTAATGGCCATGGAGTCAAAGAGATTCATTTTTAAGTGGTGCACATTAAGTAGCTTTGTGTGTGCCTGGCTTGGCTGCTTGGATACCTGTTGTCTGAGCACGGAAATAGCATTTGGTTGGTTTTCAAAACCAAGTGTCCTGTTGTGCAGCCTTAGCTTGGCTAATAAGCCAGACCGAATCAGCCGTTGGCAAAAAGGAATTGCCTGCCGCCGGCCGGACACGACAGTGTGATTTGAGTCTGGGTTATTAGCCAGGCTAGTACAGCCTAACACACACATTAACTGTATATATATATATATTATATAATTTCAGGTGTATCAGTACAGTACCGGCCAGGCCCCCTGGGCGCGTTTCTGGGGGTTTGTATGTTGGATGTTTTTTTTGTTTTTTTTAAAGGTATTTGTGTGGCTTTGGATCCCCTGGCTGCGCCACGGAAGAGAGTAAAGCAGTTTGGTGTGTGAGTTGCTCTCAACTTATCTGGGGCTGAAACCGTGCCCAGATTTAGAGTCGTACTGTACAAAGTGTACATCATAGATCACAGGCTGGCCACATGATGTCCGAGATCCACATATAAGCCAAGCCGTTCCCATCATGGTTTTCATTTTATTTGCACAGTAGTAGTGTCGTTTTGACAGCAAATGTTGATTCAGTTTTGGTCTTTTGAATATTTTTCATTTAGTTTTAGTCACATTTTAGTCACCTGGAATGTCTTAGTGTTAGTCTATAGTTTTAGTCGACTGAATATCATATGAATTTAGTCGACTAAATCTACAGTTGATTTAGTCGACTAAAATGTATTTGTCGAATTAAATTAAATTAAATTTGTAAACAAACAAGCTATACGACCCATAGCCTGAAGGGATGCGGCGCTCTGATTGGTTCAGAAGCACACAGCCTTCCGTTTTAGACTGAAACTTCTAAATAAAATTCCCCAAAAGCCATTGTACCGTGTCATTAAATAATCCACTAGAGGGCAGGGTGAGTCAACTAGATTCAGAAAACTTGGGATAATAAGCTAAATAATCCCCAAAATCGAATACAATCCACACATAGGGGGGACTTAAAGCAGTTAGGGGCTCACCGTCATGCTCAAGCACACTTGAGCCAGGAGGAGGAGGCAGGGATCGAACCAGGACCCTTTCATTTCCTAGATGGCCTCTCTTCCTCCTTCCTGAGACACTGTCGTGGCTATAAACGTTTCAGGAAACAGAGCTCTGACTGGAAGCTCAGGGAAGAAAAGCAGCCAGGGTACTTTTCTTAAATCCAATTTAGACGTTTTATCTGAAAGCGGAACTGACAGAACATCCAGTAACTGAAGGAGCTGTGTGTAGCTGACCACAGTAAGGCCTACTACACAGTACTGCAAGATATTTGGTCCGATTATGTACCTTTTCTGGCTCTTGCCGACAAAACCCCCGATCTGACGCAAGATCTGGCTTTTATCCCAGACGTTTTGCTGTGTAACTGTGAAGATCCGGTGAAGATAATGATAATAGCGCTCGCCGATGCCTTCCCGAGCGTTTCTAGCAGTTTTGATTTGATCTGTCGCTCAAATCGTTGCTTCCAGGAGAGTCCCTGGAACAACATATTTTCAGATGGGGGTCGGCGGCCAAATACAGATAATTCTGGGGGTCCTTGACATGAAATATTGAGAACCACTGATATAGAATCATAGGTTCTTCAGAAAACTGTCAGGATTTACAAGACATTTTTTTGAATTTCGATGTCAGGTCTAAATGGGTTAAGGTTAAGTTTAACTGTTTAAGCATAGTTGTACTTAGGTTACGAACCGTTACGTTTAGCAATACCAGCCTGAGCAGTTCTGTGTACGCCCGGGTCGACTGTGTTTTGAGGAGAGTTTGTTGTTTCCAGTAAGATCTGCACCATGTCTCAACTTTAACTCCAGAACCAATTGCCTCCGCCGACACATTGACACACGCGCTCAGGGGTAGAGTGGCTGGATGGAACCACTCAGTTCCCACAGGTGAGATTTTTTTAATGTTTTTGTTAGACGTCAGTTAAATTAATCTCGTTTATACGTTCATGGCATTCAAGGATTATATGCATTGGAATAAATAAATAAAAATGAATGCATTAGGTCTGGATTGTAACCTGGTGAAATATCTTGTGTGATACCTTGTCGGCGATCAATCGTACAGTGTGAAAACCACAGCCAATTTCAAGAAAGAGACTTGTGTTGTGTGAATCACGATGGAATCACCACCCCCCCCACCACTTTAAGTCGTACAGTGTGTAGGCTGCCCAAGCACAGATCTGACAAGAAAGCTGGGGATGCTCTTTGTGGCATCCCTGCTGAGGTTCAGAGTTTGCATGATACATTATTATGCATTATGCAAGTGTTATGATAAGACTTCTGCAATAACAGTAATGGGTTGATTTCCCTTGGTGGACAGGTCCTGTAGATGTGCCTCACATGCATTAGTATAGGCTCTTTCTATGTCTGACAAACCATGAAAAGGAATGATTTTAGTATAGCAGAATAGAAGAAATGACTCTACTCTAGTTGCCCCGTTAGGGCAAAGAGATGCTCCGATAATCGGCCACCGATCGGAGATCGGCCGACATTCACTCCGATCGGTGATTTACCCCATCTAGAGAAACCGATCTTTTACACTATTTAAGTGGTATACAGTTGTGATCAAAAGTTTACATACGTTTGTAAAGGACATACTGTCATGATAGTCCTGCCTTTCCAATAATTTGTTCAACTCTTATTTTTCTGTGATTGGTTGATTGGAGAAAATACTTCTTTGTCATACAAATACATCTTGAATTTATTTGTATTTTTATGAATGTTTAAGGGTTTTCTGAAAATGTGACCAAATCTGCTGGTTCAAAAGAATACATACAGCAATGCTAATATTTGGTTGCATGTCCCTTGGCCATTTTCACCCCAATTTGACGCTTTTGGTAGCCATCCACATTGTTCCACAAGCTTCTGGCAAAAAACTAATACTGTAATAATAATAAAAATCACACCCCTGTGAAGTGAGCAGTGCAACTGCAGTGCAATTGCAGTGCAATTGCACTGCTCACTTCACAGGGGTGTGATTTGTATTATTATTACAGTATTCGTTTTTTTCTTATGAAAGCAGAGAGTCTTCTGTTTCATACGGTATATAGTATGTACATGTCGCTATAGGCCTTATTTTGTGAATAATAGTTCTTCAGGTCCATGCCTTCTCTAAAGTTCTCTCTGGTGAGCGCAAGCTGCATTCAATAGCCAATTACTGACAAACTGTACATGGGATCAATGTGTATTTGTTTCCCTCCTAAAAGTAGACATTCAGGGCTTTCATTCAGTGTGTAGTATGTATATGATATTATTTGTGTTCATTTTTATATCTGTCTGTCAATGTCTGTCAACTTCAACCTTCCATATCTCTGCTGTTTTTTCAAGCGAGCAGAGTGCAGGCAAAAGCAGGTGTTAGAAAAAGGTCAATATCTCCAGAATGGAAGATGGTAAAATCATGATTTTTGTTTAAAATTGAAGTGGACAAGTTAGGCTTTCTTTTGATTTATCTCGCTATAAGAGGCCCCTCGCTGTGGGCCCCTAAAAAGTTCAAAAGTCCAATGTTAATCGCTTAGCACCACCAGGCCTGAGCTCACTTTAAACTCTAGCATACAAAGTATTAAACAATTTTTTGCACAGTTGATCTTGGGACCTGTAGCTGACTAGAAATGACTTTCCTGACTTGTTTAAGTCTATTATTCGCTTTTTCAGATCCATGCTGAGCTCCTTTGACTTTCCCATTTTATTGTTTGTGGGTTGTGGCCAAACGAGCCCTAAATAAGGCTCAGAGAAGTGAACAGACCAGAAGTAGTCAATCATAATCACTCAGTTTAAGTTAAGAGGCCATGCCACAAAGCTAATTTGATTGACACAACTTTCTACATTACCATATGGGACATAATATGTATGCTGTATGTATATTTATGAACCAGCGGATTTGGTCACATTTTCAGAAAACCCTTAAACATTCATAAAAATACAAATAAATTCAAGATTTTTTTGTATGACTAAGAAGTATTTGCTCCAATCAACCAATCACAGAAGAATAAGAGTTGAACAAATTATTGGAAAGGCAGGACTATCATGACAGTATGTCCTTTACAAACGTATGTAAACTTTTGATCACAACTGTAAATGTCAATCAGATATATAGCATAATATCATTTTGCATTTTTGCGACAGGCCTAAACATTCTCCCCTTCCTCTCCACACACAGGAACAGTTTTGATGTGGGTTTTGACGTAATAATAATTTTGGAAATATTCAAGTTTGCCTATTACGCACAAGATCGGTATCGGCCGATCATGAGAAAAACAATCGGAGATCACCCCCCAAAAAACCTGATCATTGTATTTACAATAGGTGGAAACAAATCTTATGTGCCATTTACAGTAAGCTACAGTGTTCTCTCTCTTCACTTGGCCTGGCTTTGAACTGTAAACAGAGGCGGCTAAGGTCAATGCAATTATTGTAACAGTAGCAGCAATTACTTGGCAGCACCTGGAAGTAAAGTTGACTGCCAAGACCGTCTTATACAATCAACGGTGTCATCACGGTTTATAATGATAATAACACTTTGAATGTGAAGGTTTGTGAAAACCAATCCTGTAAAGAGCACACATACTGGGCCCTGCCAGCGGCGCACACACACAGCCTGCCAAAGGCAAAGTTCTTCTACACGATTTGAAATAGGTAATTTAAGGGAGATGTCAATCAAGAAAGATATTCACGATATCCCCCCCCACCCCCCTTGACAAGAATAATAAATTAGCTCTTCCCAACCACATAATTCAAGATGGATATGTTGGGTAAGGAAAGCGACAGAAAAGTATTAATGCCATCCAGCAGCATAGTAGAAAACAACTCGTGTCTCATCTACGCCCACATTATGAGTAGTGAGTAGCAATCACCATGGTGTCAGTGCATGCTGAACACATGGCTGGCTTTATTTCAGCACCCTGTCAAATCATTCAGAAATGGATGTGGAAAAAGAAGCAGCCAACAATCAATCATAATATGCTGCTGCCGTTGAAAAGACTGGACAGTGTCAGTGTGCTACTGTGCACACCAAGCAAGCACTATGCATGCTGTACATGATGTGTAATAAAGACTGGACATTGTGTGCACACCAAGCACAAGAAATCATGACAACAAACACAAAGGAAGAAGAAAACACTTTTTCTTGTTTTTCTTCTTTGTATAATTCTTTTTTTGGTCCAAAATATTGTGTTTGTTGTCATGATTTGTCACGACTCGAGTTGGCTTTGTACGACGCTAAAAAAAAAAAGTCTTTAAAAAATTACTTTTTGAAATGTCTATGGGAAAAATGCATTGGGAATTATTTCCTGGGCCTGGCGTCGTCATGAAAGGACGCTCTATAAAGAATGGACAGTGTCAGTGTGCACACCAAGCAAGCACTATGCATGCTGTTACTGTACATAATCTTTGTCCAGTAAACATCCTGCATGATAATAGAAACTGTAGAAAAAAGGTCTCTCCACCAGGTCAGGAACGTTTGTTCATTTGTTGTGGGCGTGCATCGTTTGGTATCGAGTGACCGTAGAAGACTGATATTAATAGCTAATGGAGCATCGCAGTCCCGCTCCCTTTCAAGACGACGGCAGGCCCAGGAGATAATCTTTCATTTTTCCCCATAGACATTTCAAAAAGTATTTATTTAAAGATCTGTAAGCCTCGAACTAAGCCAACTTGGATCGTGACAAATCATGACAACAAACACAATATTGCCGGCCCTGAGCAATCTGGCGCCCTATGGCAGGACTTTAAATAAATACTTTTTGAAATGTCTATGGGGAAAATGACGGACAGGGTGCAAAACAGTCTCTAAAGCAATTCAACATGTGGAGTTGAGTCAAGTCAATGTGTACAGGATCAGTTTTCAAAAACAGTTGCGAGTTGTGAGAACATCGACTTCCACTTTCACAGATCACTTTATTCAACTCATCCAGCTGAAAAAAAACCATGACCAAATAAAAAGGTACTTCTCTTCTTTACATTTAACTTTTCTTAGTGGCATACTGATCATTAGCTCCGTTTTCCCATGGGAACAGGTTGCAATGGAAACCTGGTTTACATCACTGGCCAACAGCATCGTCAGACATCAGGACCTGGCATAAACCCATTGTGTTTTATGTCCTCTAAGTACACATGATGACAACTGATCATTTCTCATCCCCCTCCTGAATCACAGCTGGCAACATTGGAAAAATCACACCTGTGTGGACCACGGCCAGGGTGCCGGCCCAGTTCCGGCGAGCCGCCCAACGTCCGAAATGGTTGAGAAATGACAGAAATGAGTTACCATGTGGGAATCCCCGGGGGGTTCCCTGGAACATTCAGACCCCCAGAAACGCGCCCAGGGGGCCGGGCCGATTCCGGCGAGCCGCCCCACGTCCGAAACGGTTGAGAAATGACAGAGTTACTGTGTGGGGGTCCCTCTACTGTACTGTAACTGTACTGTACTGGCACATCCAAAATCATCGTATATACAGTTAATGTGTGTGTGTGTGTGTGTGTGTGTGTGTGTGTGTGTGTGTGTGTGTGTGTGTGTGTGTGTGTGTGTGTGTGTGTGTGTGTGTGTTAGGTTGCACACAGGTGGTGAAAAACAACCATGCTATTTCCGTGCTAAGACCCACCCACCCAGCCAGCCAGGCAGGCAGGTGTTTAATAGCTTCATATAAAACAGTGTTTAATAGCTTGATATTAAACACTGTCTGGGAGGTTTGCAATATGATAAGCCATGCATAACAGATCACATTCTGATACAGTCCAATGGTGTACACACACACACACACACACACACACACACCTCTGAGCATCGTGAACACTTCATTTGTACACATTATTTTAGTACTGCATGAAAACATTTGCAGACAGAGTTATTTTCAGCCCACTTTGTTTTCGTTTCCTAAATAAGTCCACACATACGTTTTGAGTCTTATAACTTAGCAATAGACTTGAACAAGTTCTCCTCTTCATAGAAACCGAACAGATGCAGCTTGTTCAAACGCAGGCTCCTTGCTTTCAATATCAACAACTCCTGTGAAATGATTGCCTGGAACATTTTTCATAATTCATCACTGCGGCCGTATGACCTTGACCAGCTGAAGCGAAAACTAGACAGATGCTCTCTCAGCAGAGGGCAAATCTCAGCCAGGAGGAATGCTCTCACTAATGACACCACAGTGACTTTTCTACGAACTGCGACAATGCCGGCATGTGGATTACCAGTTGTCTCCACTGTCTGCCTCCCTGTCTCGCTCTCTCTCTGGGTTGGATTATCTGGCACTGAGTGATGAGTACCAACGCTCTGTGCTAGTAGACAACACCGACGTGAAAATAATTAACAACAATGCAGATTTGGGAACGATGCCCCGTAAGGAGCGATGCCCACTGGGAACGCAAACGCATCGCATGCCCCTCCCTTATGCAACACCTGTTGTAGCCGTTTGTGTTTTAAGCATTATGTTATACTTTAGCTATTGAAAAATAGCAGATATACAGTACGAGCTTGTATGCTAAATCGTGAAAATGTGTCGCAAATCCTTGAATTCTTTCAGAGCGAATGTTTTTAACTCAAATGTTTGCTTCTGGGGGGTCCCCTGGAACAACATATTGTCAAATGGGGGTCGGCAGCCAATTACATACATTTTTGGGGTTCCTTGACATGAAATTATTTGAGAACCACTGACATAGAAACATGGGTTTTTCCTAAAACTGTCAGGATTTAGAAGACATTTGTAGAATCTGATCTCAGGTCTAAATGGTTTAAAGGCCAGAGGGCGGACGAGGAGCAACAGCTGTTTGAAGTGGCGTTTTGAAGCACCACGAAGAGCACTCTACTTCCACATTTTTTCGATTTGACTGTTGGTGGTGAAAATGCGGAAGTGCTAACGAACGCCCAATGTTAAACCCCAGCTGCGTGCTAAATGGACCCGCCTGTAGTTCCAGCTTTGACCAGTAGGGCCGGTGGCTTCAACGTTGGCGAGCCGCTCTGGGGGCTTGGTCAGTACTATAACCTCATATTGATGACATCATCAGAGAGAGAGAGAGAGACAGATACGATTTCCATATATGGGCATAAATGGGACAGGCGGACAGACGGATATTTGCAAATTAGTAAATGATGATGGGTGGTTTTGGACAACCACCGATCCAACAGACTTTCCACTTGGCACGTCATTCCCTTGGCAATACGGTGACGGTCAGATGGTTCTTGAGATAGGTGACTCACTCACTCAGAAATTCTGTGCATTTATAGATAGAGAAATGCATGGTCATAACTTGTGTCACATGAAAACGTAATACTGTCATAGCAAGCAAGCTGTGTGTGTGCACACACGTGCGTGCACATGTTTCATACACTGTAAGTTACGAAGTGAGTCATGACATCACGTCACTCATTGGTTTCTACAGAGTCAGACCCTTTTTTACAAATAGGAACATAATTTACTAAAACTAAAGGCATAATATATGCCTTTAGTTTTTGTTTTATGATGAGTAATTATGATGGACGGTAATGAAATGAAAATGACTTTAAACCAGAGATTGAAAACATTATGTATTTATCAAAATGCTTAGTGTAAAGTCCATCCAAATACCCATTCACTTGAATGGAGTGATAATTCTTCTGCAACCATAGAAAATAGCAACACCTTCTAGGACATTAATGAGAAGTTGAGAACCGCTGCGTTCTCATGACTTCCTCATTGACTTCATTTTCCAAACCGGATCCTTGCCGCCTGGTTTGTTCAGATTAGGCTAGAGAGAGGCATGCTGGCCCACAACATTCCATTCTCTCACAGGTTCCAGTTCAAACTGAACTTTGAGGATGCAAGAGGCAGGCTGCCGGGAAAGAAGTACTTTACCATGAAAACTGTTCGAGTTCCTCGAGGTTCCTGCTACGTAGATGCCACAGCCGTGCTACTGCTTTGGCTACAAGGAAATGACAGGAAAGCTGACCACAACCACTCCCTGAGTCTGACACCACACCACTATGAACAGAACATTCAGCAAGTCACACAATGACTTTGACAAGGTGTCCATTCAAAAAGCCAACTTCATTGACATGGGGATAATCCGATGTTTAAATTATATCTTAAATTCAAGCTTTTTTTTGTTTTCTTATTTGGGTTGGGGGGGGGGGGGGGTAATATCCACATTTGCCCTATATTTATGGTATGGTCATATGACATGTCTACAGTCCACATTCACAACACGTCAAAGACTCAAAGTGCAACACGTTGTGAGCTTGTAGATCAGCCGTGTTCGGTGCACGACATTGGCACACAACGTTGGCGCACAACTCAGTATAAATCACCCTTAAGCTTTCCTCACTGAAACCACAGCTATCCACAAGGTAGCCTCGGGAGGAATACTATACAACAAAGATTATGCTAACTGTAGCAGTTCTTTATCAATCTTTTGTGGTAAATAAAGAAAACACAAATACGGGCTCCCTGTAACTTGAAGACTAATGTATTGCATCGGGTTGAGGTGAAAGTAGCCTGAGGTGAAAGCTGAAGCCAAAATAACAAATAGCTCAGCAACAGACAAACAAGTCAACCTGGTCTCCACAATATGGACAAAGGTTTCAGGTTGTTATGCACGTAGCACTGTGTTGTTTTTGGCAGAAAATTTAGATTTCAGTTTTAGTCATAGTCTCTTGAATAGTTTAGTTTCAGTCACATTTTAGTCACCTGGAATGTCTTAGTGTTTAGTCTAGTTTTAGTCGACTAAATATCATAAGATTTAAGTCGACTAAATCTACAGTTGATTTAGTCGAACAAAATGTATTTTGGCGGCCCTTGATGCCGTCGTAATGACTGTTTTTTTCACTTGCTGAAAATAGCCATAGATCAATAGCAATAGATTGGCAATTTTCAGCATGGTAACTAATTGTAAAATGACTTATAGTGGATCTCTTGTGCACTAGTCCCTTCCTAACATTTTAGTCTAGTTTTTATTTTTTTTGACGAAATTGTCAGTATATTTAGTCTCAGTTTTAGTCATCATAGCTTCGTTTTCATTTAGTTTCCATTTAGTTTTCGTCGGTGAAAAAAGGTAGTCGACGAACTTTCTTCATCTTAGTTTTAGTCGACGAAAACCACACTGGCACGTAGGGGAAAGAGAATGATGAATGAGAGAGGAATGAGAGAGAAAAGGAAATGGAGATTCTTTCACAGACGGCTAGTATTATAGGTCTGGTAAGCCGTGGGAGGTGGGACTGTTTTCTGTGGACTGAACCCACTTGTTGGGAAAGCTCCCTAAGAGCTAAACACAGCACAGGGCTCAGCTATTTCACATGCACCATAATTGTAGGCCTTGTGGTCTACTTCGTGTATTGGCAAGTTGAGGAATGGCAGAGCTGGACCTTCGGGGGAAACCTGAGAGCCTGAAGTATCTCCTCCACAACCACAGCGGAACACAGCTGAACACACTTAAGCAGACAAGGTCCGACTCCCAAACAGGTCTGGAGTATACTGCCCTTGGAACGAGATAAAGTCACTGAGGCTTACCAACTATAGCCACCCCAGCATCCTGTCCAAACAGTGGTGAACGTCCCCTTAGCTGAACCATCGTCCAGCTACGCAAAAAAGTGGACACTTGTCACACGCTCTCGCAAACAAGGAGCACTTTAAAACCCCCGCTCGCTTTCTCAAGGCACTTGCACATTGTATTGGACTTACGACTACAGCAACGGCATGTCGCAAACATGCAACAGCCTTATAGCTACTTACTGGAGGTTCTGTCAAGCACATAATGGCAAAGCCCACAGTTCAGAGTGTATACATCAGTATTCAAATATTCATGAGTAAACGCATCACAAATAATAACTGATACTCTGCATTGACGTGATATATTCCACTTCCTTCAGCAGCCTAAATAGAAATGTTCCCTCTGTCTTTTCCTCCGTTTCCATGCATCTGTCAAGCTCATACTAAACTGAAGAATGTAATGCAGAGACCTGACTCAGCTGGTAATAATATAGATGATCATGCCCGTTCATTTCTGGCAAGCTGGAAGGCTATCAACATATTACTGGAGACATTAAATAAATATCACATGTCGAGTGTATTGTGGTATGAGGAGAGAGAGAGAGAGAGAGAGAGACAGAGAGAGACAGAGGGAGAGATAGACAAGAAAAACATGTAGGAAGAGGAAGACAAAGTAAAATGTGACAGAATCTCAATGAGGTCTTGCTCTTGAATTGTCTAAAAGAAATGCTTAACAGGATCAGGAATTCAGGTAAAAAAAGAACTGAATATAAGATTTTCAGATAAAACCTTGACAGGGAGGGGAGATGTCGACATGACACGAAAAATCAAGACTTGACCTTCTGGTACAACATGAATGAAGTACTGTATGTTAATGTTTGATGCGAACTGGAATGAATTTGGACTTCTGAAAGGTCTCACATTGCATCCCAGTAACCCATTTTGGGCCGGGAACCCCTTTTGGTGTTTTAAGCATTATGTTATACTTTAGCTATTGAAAAATAGCAGATCTACAAGCTCATAGCTATGAACTTGTAGGTCTGCTATTTTTTGAAAAATCGTGAAAATGTGACATTGCAAAGCCTCCAGAGCCAAACGTTGAAGCCGCTGGCCCTACTGGTCAGAGCTGGAACTGCAGGCGGGCCCATGCATTTAGCATGAGTAAACCCCGCACAGCTGGGATTTAACATTGAGCGGTCGTTAGCACTTCCGCATTTTGACCAGCGGACAGGACGATGTGTACCCCTGCGCCGAAAGAGTGGCTAGTTGCCTACATATCTGGATGTTACCACCAGCACCTGATCCATCACGTGAACCCAGCTCCTCGGTTACAGCACACAGCTCCGATACCTGGATCTGTTACAAGTTAGCATGAGGCCTCCTATTACAGAGAAATAACCACTAGCAACTAGTCGTAAAAAATGCGGAAAAACCTAAACACCGCATTCCTCCCCCACGGCCGTTCTCCATTAGGCTGGTTGCAGGCTTTTAAAAGGTTCACCTCATTGTTTTCATTGTAAAAGGGCTTATCTGATCTGAGCCGGCCGGGGCCCTTTCAAAATACAACACAAATAGCGGGTATGTGTTCATCGGTGGGAGGCTGTTCTGTGTCCATCTCCGTTTAGGGGAGTAAAGTGAGAGGCCGATTCACACAGGCCTAGATATGTGACGAGCATCAGGGGGGGGACCAGTCTCAGTCCTGCTTATAAAAGGTCCATGACATTAGATCCAAGCCACTGGCATTACCAGCAACTTCCAGGAGTTATTAAAATGTGCCGAATGTCAGCCAAGGTCTCTTGAGCACTCGCACGGCACGGAACAATGAGTCCAACTCGAGCTTCGCTGGAACAAAAGACAATTTAATCTACCGCTTCTGTCACCGCATACTTATATAAGACTTATGAGAAATATCTTACGGTTTCATTACATGATTGATTGTTTTTAATATTCGACCAATTCAAAAAAACTTTCATCAAGAATCTCCACAACTCTTCAAGGAGCCTCCTCCCGCGCTCTGCAACCTTTTCTTGAGAACATAAAAAGAAATATACGGAGAGATTTCAATTTGATCAAACGGTAAATTAACCCAGCATGTGAACTGAGCTGAACTCGTCTCCCAACCCCCTCGGTGTGTGAGTGTGCATAGTGTATGCCTTGAGAGTAGGAGAGAGTTGCTTGTCCATGTATATTTGTGTCCCCTCAGCACATCTGGCTCTTGTTACAGACCCTCTGACCTGTGTGTGGTGCCTCTCCAGCCCCCAACCCCCCCCCCCCCCCCCCCCCCCCTCTCGTGGGAGAGCAGGGTAATGACTGAGCGGTGCTGGGACTCTTATTGCTGGAGTTCCCAGGGCCCACCAGGGCCCCCCCAGGGCCCCCGACAATCTGGGTGTCCTCGCCTCTGCTGTAGGTTGGGAGACGGCCGCCCCGCTGACCGATTGGGGTTTTCTACTGCTCGTCAGGATGATGTTTTTGCTTTGGGAGGAGGAGGGGTGCTGGGTCGGCCCAGTGCTGGGTCGGTCCAGACGTATAATCATCCTCATGACATATCCCAAAGCAACACTGATAGCAGGGGTTGATACATGAGCTGTTTTCACTTCTCAGGACATTTCCTTTGGCTACCATTCTCACGGGTCTCATCAGTGGCGGTTTTATGAGCATATCTCGCCAATTCCGTTAATACCTTCTCTTTTCTTTTGGCTAGGAAGGTAGTTATAGTGCTAGTAGACATTGATTCCTCCTCTCCTCCCCCTCAATCATGTACAATTCCGGATCCATCATAAAATATGAATTAATGCTAAATATTTCAAGTGTAAAACATTTGTAAAACACAGTGGAGCCTACAGGTTCAGCCCGCTGGGTTAGTGTTAACGAGACAAGACAATTAAAACTCCTTAACTGCTGCTGATGCCGGGGTGAACGTGTCTGTGTGCGTGTTGGATAAAGGTGCGAAAGAAAAGAACCATTTCCAATTTAGTGCAGTACTAAGTGGAAAGTCAGTCAGATCAGCGATTGTAAAAACTGTCTATAAATCTATCTATAAATTCACAAAACCTGTTTCTGCGTCTGTCTGTGTGTCTGATCGATTAATTTGGAAATGTAGCTTGTGTCGCAGATGACCTGGGCGTGTCTGTGGAGGACGCACCGAATATAAGTGTGTGTGTGTGTGTGTGTGTGTGTGTAGGGTATTGCATAACGGGAGAGGCATGCGTTCCCAACGGGCATCGCACTATAATAAATAATTAATGTACTACCGTACAGTACAATACCAGTATTAGTACAGTACAGCACGAGTACTACAGTACAGTGCAGAGTACAGTACAATGCAGAGTACAGTGCGAGAACAGTACGAGTACATTAAGAGTAAGTGTGAGTACAGTGGTAAATGGTGCATTTATATAGTGCCTTTATCCAAGGCGCTTTACAGAGATTGTGCATTACATTCACACACACATGCCGGAGGAAACCATGCAAGGCACCAACCTGCACATCGGGAGCAATTAGGGGTTCAGAGTCTTGCTCAAGGACACCAACTCTGGGGGAGCCCGGGTTCGAACTGGGAACCTTGCGGTTCCCAGCCAGTCACTCTACTCCTGAGCCACCGCCGCCCCTATACATTGCGAGTACAGTAAGAGCACAGCTCGAGCACAGCACGAGTACAGTACAGTATATATACGTGTATGTGTCTCACTCAGACACACCACAGTTACAAACAACAACAACGCATGGTGCTATAGGTGAGGGCCGCGAAGCGGCCCGAACTTCTAGAATTCCACAATCGCCATCGACAACAAGACAGAGAGACACAGCCGCTCGGTCCGTACTGCCATTCATTGGAGACTCGATTACCCAGCAGCCCCAGAAGCGAGCAAGCGTCAGTTGTTTTTATTTTCCGGTTACGTGATCCAAACGTGTGACGTGTCACAAAGTATCGGCGGAAAACCTTGTAAGTCTTAAAAGTTAAAATCGGCCAATAAAACAAATAAAACATAACTCGGGAAACTCGTGGTGGGCAGGGAACGAGGTCTATATCAATAAAGTGGGGTTCATCAGTAGACTGTTAATACCTGGTAGTGTGTTGATGAAATGTGTTTCTCACCATAAGACTGCAGTGCTCAGAAGGGTTTATCAGTAGACTGTTAATACCTGGTAGTGTGTTAATGAAATGTGTTTCTCACCATAAGACTGCAGTGCTCAGAAGGTTTATCAGTAGACTGTTAATACCTGGTAGTGCGTGTGTTAATGAAATGTGTTTCTCACCATAAGACTGCAGTGCTCAGAAGGGTTTATCAGTAGACTGTTAATACCTGGTAGTGTGTTAATGAAATGTGTTTCTCACCATAAGACTGCAGTGCTCAGAAGGGTTTATCAGTAGACTGTTAATACCTGGTAGTGCGTCTGTTAATGAAATGTGTTTCTCACCATAAGAATGCAGTGCTCAGAAGGGTTTATCAGTAGACTGTTAATACCTGGTAGTGTGTTAATGAAATGTGTTTCTCACCATAAGACTGCAGTGCTCAGAAGGGTTTATCAGTAGACTGTTAATACCTGGTAGTGCGTCTGTTAATGAAATGTGTTTCTCACCATAAGAATGCAGTGCTCAGAAGGGTTTATCAGTAGACTCTGTTAATACCTGGTAGTGTGTTGATGAAATGTGTTTCTCACCATAAGACTGCAGTGCTCAGAAGGGTTTATCAGTAGACTGTTAATACCTGGTAGTGTGTTGATATAATGTGTTTCTCACCATAAGACTGCAGTGCTCAGAAGGGTTTATCAGTAGACTGTTAATACCTCGTAGTGTGTTGATGAAATGCGTTTCTCACCATAAGACTGCAGTGCTCAGAAGGGTTTATCAGTAGACTGTTAATATACCTGGTAGTGTGTTGATATAATGTGTTTCTCACCATAAGACTGCAGTGCTCAGAAGGTTTATCAGTAGACTGTTAATACCTGGTAGTGTGTTGATGAAATGTGTTTCTCACCATAAGACTGCAGTGCTCAGAAGGGGCCACAGACTAAAGTGAGTCAGATAATCACACTAGCAGTATGACCAACCTTAAAGTTACATGTGTGGCCGATGATGGGCATGGGGCACCACATCTGACCATAGAAAAACAACAGAGTTGATATCAACTTAAATTTCCTGCGTGGTCGACTTATTTTGGTACAGACAGATGTGCGTAGGTGTGATCTCTTTTCTTTTCCAAGGCCTGCTGCAGTGCTGCATGTACCACTGGTAGTGAGGGTTTGATTGAGATAGCTGGCTATAGAGAACCAGTCAGACAACATCCAAAGTGGACATTTTAAACACTTGCTATGCATCCCATGTCTATAACGCAATATAATGTGAAAAAGGATGCTACGCACACCAATCATTGTATTAGTGCCGGTCCACTGCAGAATAATCGAAAAGTTAGTCTTAAAAAGTGACCGCACACATTTATATAGCCAAAGTGCCAAGAATTTATTATAGGACGCAAAGAATAAATAAACTCTTGGTTTCACTTTTTCTGTGACGCCAACAATATTGCCTGGCATTATTGTCTGGCTAATGATCACCTTTCCAATATTGTTAATAGCCCTAGTCTGTCTGTGATCTTATACATACAGTACATTTCATGTATTCCAAATACACAGCCATAGATCGGTCCTAATCACGCACAGTTAGCAGACTGACCACGTCAGCATGTAAACTTCTAGCACTGCGTGTGTGTACTGTGTACTCACCCAGTAAATAATTCCTAAGACTTGGAATCAGATATTGTCCTCTAGTTTCATATCCATTTGAAAGTTCTGGCAGAAAACGTGCATGTAAAAATATGAAAACTTCCTTTGGGAACAGTCGATGTTTGGGAAGCACAAAGGTATGGGGCACACCATTGACTGGATACATGACCAAAACAAACTTACAGTTAGTTCATTTTAAATGTATTTGTGTGTGCTCGTGCTCCGGACAAATGACTTTTGTGCCCGGATAAGTGAATGGGAAATGTACTAGTTAACTATGATCCTTCCAGTCTGTGAGTGGCCAATTGTCCAACAATTATGAAGTATTAGGATACTTGACCTAATAAGTCATTATAAAATGCTGTATAATGTGTAATGATTATTATCATAGCCCAATATACATTTTGAGTTCTTATAATTATACAGGACTAGAGCGGTGCCTGTGGGGCCTCTACAGCGGTGCCCGTTGGACACTGGCCTACTTGGAACGATGCAAGTTGGAAATGCATGCCCCACCCAGATGTTATGCGCTGGAGCCTCTACAGCAGTCCCCGTTGGGCACTGGCCTACTTGGAACGATGCAAGTTGTAAATGGTTATAAAATCGGCAACAGCTGTATGCCTTATATGGGTACGTACAGCAACTGACTCAAAGTATTTGACTTAAATAAAGGTCTGTGGGCGGGGCGGGACAGAGCCCTCCGATGTAAACTTTCAGTCATTTCCTGAATTGGAAATCCGGCTCAAATAAGATAGCCGGATAGAGAAGCAAAGTGAAAAAACAAACGCTGAATGAGCACCTCCGTCTCAATGTAATAATACATTTAATCGTTTTAATTACAGCAGATAATTATGTAGGGTAATTTTCTTTTTTTCCCCCACTGTAGAGATTCAGATAAAAATGTGATCCTTTGGTCAATTGTGGCGACATCAGTCACCATCATTTCCGTTTCTCTCCCCTTCCGACTACAGCAAGTCTCCAACTCTCCATCTCAACACACAGGACAAGTCGATCTCTGCAGCTCATTATAGCTTTCATCAAAGGACAGCCTCGAGATGGCCTGATAATCTGGCTCCACTTAGTGTGATGGAGGGTGGAGAATGAAATAAAAGGGAAGTTCTCCCACACTCCCGAACAAAGACACCGGAACCAAAGACACTGCATTTTGCCACAATGCTCTGCACTACAGATGAGACGCATTCCACTCGGGTGTATTAATGGGACCCATCCAGGTCAAAAAGGGGTCCCAGTGATCCAGTCCCATGGAGTTCAGGCTGAATCTGGTTCAGCCATATTGCTGCAGCGCTTCCAAGAAGCATCATCTAATCTATTTGAAGTGTCCTACACATGTTGTATAGGAGCTGCACGCTCCGTTAGACCCGTCAGCTCTCATTGGCTGATGTACAACAGAGCCACAGCACAGACAGGAAACCGTTAAACATTAATACAGAAGTAAGTCAGCTTACAGAACATGGTAAACCATCATGTAAGATTTACAGGAAAGCTAGCCTATTTAAGCCTTGTGGAACAGTCAAGGGACTTAGAAGTTCCGACTAAAATCAACCATAGATTTAGTAGACTAAAAACTCATGACATTTTAGTCGACTTAAACTAGACCAACACTAAAACATTCCGGGTGACTAAAATGTGACGAAAACTAAATGAAAACTGTTCAAGAGACTATGACTAAAACTAAAATAGAAATTTGCTGCCAAAAACACTGGTCTTTAGGTCTTTTTTATCGATATAAATGTATTGATATTTTTTTGGTTGGCGTTTCCTTCTTCAGCGTACTCCTTGTGTTTCGCGCGCTGCCGTTCACTTCTTTGTTTACGGCCCAATTAGAACGGCTCATAACCCTAAATCTATGTCTCTCCATGGTGTTGACCAAAAGGGCAATGTTCCGTCTTCAGGAAGCATCTCGTTTGGAATATAAACGCTCTGACAGAATATATATACACCGGTATTCAAAGATTTGCGCCACATTTTCACGATTTATCAAAAATAGCAGATCTACAAGCTCATAGCGTGGCACTCGGCGCGAGCTTGTAGATCTGCTATTTTTCAATAGCTTAAGTATAACATAATGCTTAAAACACCAAAAGGGGGTTCCCACCCAGAAGGCTGTATTTGGCGTGTCTTAAGTACCAGGTCTTATTCCCTAACTTGAGTAAACTAAAGACCTGGAGGCGTGATCAATGCCATTTGGCTATTCTGAGTGGCCAAAGAGCATTGATCACGCCTCCAGGTCTTTAGTTTACTCAAGTTAGGGAATAAGACCTGGTCCTTAAGACACACAAAATACAGCCCAGAATGTGTTAAACAATGAAGCCATGTTATAAAACTAGTTCAATCTGTGAGACCCTGCGTTTCTTATCTGAGGTCTTACAGGCCTGGAGCAGTTTGACAGTCACAAACTGTACGTCTGGCAGCTGACTGGTGTTTAGTGGTGTTTACATGGTGACACAGAACAATAGGGAGGAAGCACCTGTGTGTAGCCCAGCAGATCCTGGAGTGTGCATGGCTCCTCTTGGCGCTCAGCATGCTGCTTCCTCCCAGTCACCTCCCGGCCAATCATACCGTCTCTCATCTTTTTCCAGGCAATATCTTCAACCCCCTGTTGTCTCACAGTTAAACAGCTTCACTTCTCCGAGGGGCAATTATAGGCTCTATGCCTTCATCCTCTCCTTTTTGGGTCCGTTTTATATGAGCTCAGCTGGCCCTAAAATGAAGGTTCGCTTTAGCAATGTGCAGGGGGGGTCAAATGCAGAGGGCTCAGGTCAGTTATGATTTAGCACCGTCTAGACAGCTCAAACCCAGCAGCTATTGGAGACATGATGGGTAAATGAGTTGGAGACATTTACAGGAAAAATAACATTCCCATGAATGAACACATGATTATATTTGTCACTCTAAAATTGTCTTTATCCAAGTCCTGTATAATCGTGTATGGAAGTACAGAAGTCAGAGCACGTACAGAAGAGATGGACTGGACTGTTAACATACATACAGCAAAGCAGTGTTTGGCAGGAGAGACGGGTGCAGCACTATGTTCCGACACATGTTTTGGTCCGACGGTCATTAGACCGACAACCTACCTCTATCCCCAACCTAACCATAACCAACCTACCTCAACCCTAACCTAACCATAACCAACCTACCTCAACCCTAACCTAACAATAACCAACCTACCTCAACCCTAACCTAACCATAACCAACCTACCTCTATCCCTAACCTAACCATAACCATATCCTACCTCAACCCGGTATCTAACCTAACCATAACCCCAAGCACGGGAGCAGTGCATGTTCAAGCGGTAGTCCGACCGTTGTTCCCGCATGTCGGACTAATGCTCCGACGGAATTGCGTCCGGATCGCGGAGAGACAAGTGTTTCTTTCATGGCCACGTGAATGTAATTCATAGTATTGTAGGTGCAGTTGGTTCTGAACTCCTGACACTTCACTTAACCATGTCAACAGCCAAATTAAAAGCAAAAACTGTTCTCAGAACCTCCTTACAGCACATCCTCCCTTTGTTAAAGGTCAACTGCTACAAATGAATTACCAGGAGACTCGAATTGTAACGAGAAGCAACATAAAGAACACAAACAAAACGCACTAAATCTAGGATATCCACTCCACTTCCCATATACTTCAGGAATTATGTTTTTTATTGTCCCAGAGGGAGATTTGTTTTCACAGCCCGTTCAAGAAACAAATGCATTAGCCTACCCAGCAACACGTGACAACAACACATTAAATCACAGTAGATAGATACAGTCATACATATTTAGCACACACCGTCAGCGAGGCAGTTTGTTTAATGGCGAAATGGCAGAGCAGCCACAACTCCTGCTAAAGCAAGCAAATGCACAAATCATCCCACTTCCAATATTCTTACTTCACTGTGGTGAAAAATAGGCCATTACATAAAGTCACGCTACATTATGAAAGGGTTGGGCCTGGAACAGATCAAGGAAAAAAGCTCAAGTCATCTGATATGATATATGCAGAGATAGGCCATGTGTCTGTGGTCTTGTGTAATATGCCATTGTGCCAGGGAGGGCACAGTTTTCCAAAGACAATCCATTCATTCAAGCGAGGCCCTGGGCCTGGGCTGAACCAGCAGAACAAGCTACACAAGCATTTGAGTTGCAAAATGGCCACACTTTTGCACTTCTCATCATAAAAGATATAGTTTCTATCAGCCACCACAAGTGACAGAAACCACAGAATGTTCAGAGAAACATGGAAACCACATGGTTTCAAGAAATACTATAAGCCCCTTTGAAGTTAGTGGTTAGAAAACAATGAGACCTTATATAAAATATAAATTAGCTTCCACCTTCCACAGCTGCCTATAAATAGCCTAATTGACTGGAATTATGGAAGCAGGTTAGGTTGCTGTTGACAAGAAGATAATCCTAACCATTCACCAGTTTCACAGCAAAGTATGTTTCCAACACAGGTGTGGGAGACAAGGAGAGAAAGAAAAGAAAATGTTCCAGTACACAAAGCCTTTGAATAATAACAGCCATTAGGCTTTTTTAAGTATTTAGTTCTGCAAGACAAATCTTGCACAGGTGGGTCTACTTTTGTAAGTCGCTCTGGATAAAATGAATACAGTAAATTGAGTTGTATCTTTAAACCAATGGTTTTATGTGATCTGTAGTAAAATGTCAAGTTGGAAAAATAAAGCTACAACAATACCAGTTGATGATGACAGTTATATTAAGTATTTAGTATTAACATCAGGCTTTAATCAATCAGGGGAGTGAGAACATTAAGCCAGAAGCAGTAAACTGTCTTGAGTGAAGCCTTAAAATAGCTTCCCAGCATATAAGTTATATAGGTACATCATTTTTGCACTTCATGAACAGCACCCATAATGAAGAACTAAAATTGAATTGCCTCAGGTAGAGCAGAAATAAAATGACATAAAACTGTGGTAAAAGTATGTTAGAAATTGCCCATCAATTTGGTTAACTTTAAACAGAAGCCAAACATGACAGATGGAAGTATACAGTCACTTTTTGGACAGCATATTTGATCCTTATTGTTGCCAATTCTAATCACTAAGGACAGCTTTGTGTGTCTGTACTATGAGCACGGAATGAGTGGTGCAACACGTGCTTATGGAGCTATGTGTGGGTGGGTGCGTCTGAGCACTGTTTTTCACCACCTGTGCGCAACCTAACACACACACGACGCACATATTAACTGTATATATGGTGATTTCAGGTGTGCCAGACAGTACAGTGACAGTACAGTACAGTACAGTAGAGGGACCCCCACACAGTAACCGTTTCGGACGCGGCTCGCCGGGAATCGGGCCGGCACCCTGGGTTCTGTGTAACTCCCCCCCCACCACTCACTTCACACAGGGTGTGATTTATTTTTCTTCATACATTATCCCTTTTAGCATTTCCTGGGCAACATGCAACCCCTAACCCCATACCCTGAAGAAGGCAGTTGCATCTGCCGAAACGTTGGTTCCTACTCTGCGTCCTAATAAATAATCGCCACTTTGGCTATCAGTGTGTGCGGCCACTCTTTTGTCTTTTTAAGACTTATCTTTTTTTAGATGTTTCTGCCGTGTGCTGGCACCACTACTAAGACTGGGGTTGCAGTGTTCAACATGCAACCCCTACCAAAGGAAGGTGGAGGATTGTAACGGTTTGTACGGCTGAAGGGCCAAACAATAGAAACAATCAGTAGAGTCGTAAAAAGTAAAATAAAAGAAGCTGCCCCAGCTGCAGTCTTTGATCCTCCCCTCAATCTCTCCACCACTAAATTAAACACCTGCAAACGCAGACAGAAAAGGGCCTCCGCCTCACAGAGCCGGGACATACCACGCATGACCGCACATCCTTCATGTCACGGAGACGGAATGGAACCCTCACTCATTTCTATCGGTTTTAGGGGAACTGGCTCTACTCCCATCGTTTCTAAGTGCGAGCTTAATTTTTCCAATGTGCATTAAATATCCTGTCAGGGGAAATTATGAATATCAAGTCGATCTTTATTACAGTCATCACACGCAGTTAAAGCCTGCCCTTCATCATCTCAAAGTTAATGCATGCCATGATGCTGCGATGAACAAATCCCCATGATAGGCTGGCTGTAGGCCGAACGGCTGTGATTGTTTTATGTGCTTCCTTAATGAGGTGTAGATGTGGTAACGTATGGCCGTGTACCGTATGGGGCAGCAATAGCTATAGCCAGCCAGTGTATCTCATTCGTTTATACAGGGCAGGCTGTGAGTTTAGGAGCTTTTAATAACCGTAACATACAGGTAACTGCAAGCAGCACCGTCTAACCACCACTAACTGGACATACACTACAGTACATCATAAATATCATTATCATCATCATAATTACCACCATTCCTCAAATGATCACCCTCATAGCCAGGTCATAAGAGTCCTTGGCTTAAATTCACGACATCCCACATAATTCAGAAAGGCAGGCAGGCAGTACAGAATGTTTTGCTATACCTTTCCTAGAATTTTGGCCCTGGCACACTGTGTTTGACTATGCAAAGTGGGGGCTGGCCGAGAATGCTCGCGTGCATTGCTTTTTAACAGCCCACACACTTTGTTGTACAAAGTCTGACAATGTTGATGACCATATTATGGTCATCAACATTGTCAGACTTTGTACAACAAAGTGTGTGGCCCAATACCCAAAAACCAAACAAAAAAAAGAAACGGAGGTATTGTACCAGGAATTCTCTCAGCGGTTTAAAGTGACATCTCTTTGCCAACTGGCATTTCCCTACAGTGAGTTTTTAGGTATGGGTTTCAGAGTGGGGTGTCATACAGTGCATCACAAATCCACAAACAGAAAATGAGGTATGCAGACACCACGTCCACCACAGAGGTGTTGAAGGCTGATCTGTGGTTGAAACTCTGCAGTCCAGTGTCAAGTCATTGTGGTTCCCTGTTACCTTCTTAGAAAGAATACTTCAAGATGTATGCTTAAAATGGAGCCAAGTACAACAATGTTAAGCTCAAGGGTTGATGATAATCACTAAATGAATGTCAGTAGGCAAAGTCCATTGCCAAAAACACCACACTAAAACCACTGTGCTCCATCAATTGGACATTATAATACGCCAAATACGGTCTCTACAAAATTGTGAAAGGAAAAAGTTAGGTTTAAAAAAATATATACTCCTTTTTCACCATTGACAGACGTTTGTCTGAACCCATGATAAAACAGCCCCAATTCTGCAGAAGGTGCCTCCACTTTGGAAGACCTCAAACACTATCAAACAAGAAACGCAATCCAGAAGCAAGTACTGAACCATGAGCTGACAATTATCGTTACTCGCGTTATATTACTGGATAAAGACAGAAGCTTCAAATTCCTAATGTAACAGGCCAGGAGACTTCAGCAGAAGACATGCCTATAAAGTGTCCAACAAAAGGTTTGTTCACTCTGCATGTCTGAGAATATATATTGTAGTTTTGACATACCCACGGACGGTTAAAATAAACAACAATCTATTGGATTTTACAGATTTAGAATGGTTAGTTTACTGGAACTGCTTTAGTCAGTTAAATATTAAGCTTTTTTTCTAAGTAAAAAAATAAAAAACAAATTCCCACCCGTGTGCCCGACTTGTTGCAATAGGGCAAACATTACAGCGTTCTCAAGTCAACAAACGGATTCATTTCATCTCATCTCCTCTGAGATCCTGGTTCCCCATGGTCAAGAGTCAAGACCAAAAACATATTTAAAGGATGACAAGGAATGAGATTACTCATTGGTCTGCACTCTGTGATTCAGAACATAAATAACATTTTAGATCATGACCACAATGACCATGCTTTTCTATGAGCTTTCTTCAACCGCTTATCCGTAGTCGGGTCGCGCGGGGGGCAACAACTCCACCAGACTTCCCTCTCCAGAGCAACATTAGTGACTTCTTCCTGGGGGATCCCGAGACGTTCCAAGGCCAGTAAGTTGATGCGTTTCCTCCAACTGCGCCTTGGTCTGCCCCGGGGTCTCCTCCCAGTGGGACGTGCCTCGAGGACCTCCCTTGGGAGACGCCCGAGAGGCCTAAGCTGGCTCCTTTCCAGGCGAAGAAGCAGCGGCTCTACTCCGAGTCTCTCTCGTGTGACTGAACTTCTCACCCTATCTCTAAGGGAGATGCCAGCCACCCCTCGAAGAAAACTCATTTCGTCCGCCGCTTGTGCGACCTTATTCTTTCGGTCATGACCTACACTTCATGACCATAGGTGAGAGTAGGAACGAAGATTGCTCGGCAGACAGAGAGCTTTGCCTTCTGGCTCAACTCTCTTTTCGTCACAATAGTGCGGTACAGCGACTGCAATACCGCCCCTGCTGCTCCAATTCTATGGCTGATCTCCTTCTCCTTCCTCCCCGAGATACTTAAACTCCTCCACCTGGGGTAATGCCTCATTCCCTACCCGGACTGCACAATCCACTAGATTGATTTTTCTACCCAAACTCAAAACTATCAATCAATTGAATGATAAGTGTATTCACAGTTTGTAGAATGGATACATTTCAAACAGAAGCACAAGTCAATGGGGCGTTAATCTAAAAAGAATGGCTACCCTTATTTGTTAGTAGAATCCTCTGCCCCCCACCCCTCCAATCTCTGTAAATGAATGTACCATATGATGTGACTGAGTTTTATTTATTGAGTACAATGGACCACATTTCAAACAAGCCCCCAGGGGCTTTTTGTCATCCTTTCGCCACCAAAGGCAGACCAATGTATATACAATATACATTAGCTACTAGACGTGCCACGGCTCCAAGCAAAGTGATTTTTATCTACAGTAAAACCTACTGTTAATTTAACTCAGAGAAGTGTACAAATTGAACCAAATTTGTACATTCTTGATTAAACTGAGGATTTTACTGTGTACACTGAACAGTAGACTATACACACGAATGCACAAGAAAAATAATGGCTAGCTCAGCTCATTCATTTTAAGATTTCAGTACTTGCAGAATCCCACAACTGACAAATATGAGTTTAAATACTTTCCACAAACAGCAGCAGTTAGTGAACAGTCTGAAGCACTTCGATACCGGGCATTCCTCAAAGATTCCAAACACTGCTGCAAATGCCCCCAGTGCTGTTATGCACCGTTCATGTGAGCAGAAATATTTTGCCATTGCTCAGCAAAGTTAACAGGAGCATTATAGAGAAGGGAAATGAAACAAAGGAAGAACAATATGAAAATGTAAAAGTCTACTCACATGTCCCTTGTTGATGAACCCATGTTTACTGGCAATCCGGTCAGCTTCCTCTGGACCTCCGGAGATGTGGACAGCCCATGTGTTGGTGTAGACCTTCTGCCCCAGTGCTGTACCCAGGCCGGCCAGCAGCAAGACCAAAAGTGGCCCCAGCAGCAAATCTACCAGTCTGAGCCTAGGGCCCAATGAGGGAGATGGAGGGCCTAAAGCCATAGGTTCTCAGTCTCGGTGCACAGCGTCTCTCTGACAGGTTGGGGCTGCCAACAGTACATGCAGGAGCACAGAGAGACACTCGGGGGGCGGGGGGGACCGTCACAGCACACGGATCACCTGAGGAAAACAGTGGAAAAGCAAGGATAAGTGTAAGAAAGATAGATTTAATACACATCTGCAGTAAGAGTTGGAACTGAATGAAAAACACTCTTGGATTCTCACTCTTCCAAGAATCAGCCACACATTGGAACCATAAAAATAAAATAAATAATTAATTATTTTTTGGTAGAACTCAATCTTTGTCTTTAGTCGGAGTCACTGAATGGGGAAACCAATCTCAAAATCCCTTTTAGCATATTAACGTTAACGTTAACACAGTTAACATAGTAGTTTCTGTCTGTCCTTAGTGTCCTAGTTAGCCAATTCTGATGTAACAAGATCAGACGGTCAGATATTTTGGTCAAATGAAAGTGTAGGCATGAAGAGAGACATTTGTCTTGAGCCAGTCAAAATTATGTGGTGCAAAAACTAAGCACGATTAAAATGAGTACATTTGTTTAATTGTGCCATTGTTTCTGTAATTAAGTAATCTCAATAAATCAGTTAAAGTCCCAGCCCTTTCACACACACACACACACACACACACACACACAAACACACACACACACATTTAGTGGATTAAAGATGAAGGAAAGGTCAAATAACGACCTTGATAATAGGGAGAGAGCAGTATAATAGGCACCTATAATTATATACGGGTACCCTTTGAAAGGCAACATAACAGTTGACACTTGTCAACAACTGGAAAAAAACTCAAGTGAATATTACAAGACAAACAAGCTATTGTGTAAATGTGTACAGCGATGACAAGGATGGGAACAACACACCTGTGGATGACTTAACAAATATTTCACTATACAAAAGCCTTTCGGTAAGATGTGGTCAAAGCCATCTTTCAACATTGTGTCGTAACCAGCATTTGTTGTGAAAACGGCCCACAGGTCACATTGCCACAACTATTTCCAGAGCGACGCAGATGTTGGCCACGTACTCTCTTTTAATTGGCTTGTTGCTTTTGTATTAAGGACAAACATTCTAAAATCGTATTGTCTAATTCAACTCTGTAGTGCACCATTTTGGTATAATAATTTATTTATTATTATCTCTCATTAACACTCATGATTTTACAGTGTGTAGACATAATGTAAATATATCGTAACAGCACCAAGCTAGAGAAATGAGAAAGCAGACAGTATAAGTATTTTGGACATGCCATTACTAAGTCTAGTCTAACAGATCTTGACATCGTAGTACCAGCTGCAATGTTCCCTCACCTCCCAATTAGTATTTTGATATTTCATAAATACATTTGCTTAAGTTAGAACGACTAAAGACAACACACCAAGCGCTTAGAGTGCAGTGGAATACATACAAACATATGTTATATATATATATATATATGTTAAACAACTCAAATTGTTTAGCTATAACAGATTCAAACTAGCACATTGTACACAAAGCATCACCTTGTAAATGAATCAAACAAGAATGATTGCCGGTACGCTTAAAAATTTGACTGGCTCAAGACAAGGGTTGGTATCGTAAACTGGCCACTTAATCCAGCATGTATCTGCAAAAATGTGCCAATTAGCCCACACACAGTCACAGACAGTCGTGACAGCCTAAAAACAAAGACCATTTTAGGCTATATTTTTAAACCCCAGCCAGAAGACATCAATTCCCATGGTAGGTTAACCTCACTCACCTTCCTCCTGAGAAGTACTCTTTCACTAAAGGATGCAGTGCAAATGAGAAGGGAGGGCATGTAAAGCACGTAAAACTGCCCCGTAACGTCCAGAGAAAGCATGGCTCAAAGTACAGACTCCGCCTGTGACCTCATCGGGCCACTCAGCTATTCAGCAGGCTTTAACGTCAACATGCAAGTCACATACTATGGAATGACAAAAGGTCTACCCTTTAGCTGCTCCTAAGAAACAATGGCAACTATCTTTGACTTTGAGTGACAGCCAGGGACAGAAAGTCTGGACACTACATTTTAAATTCTGGCATGCATTTTTATACTTTAGTCATTTTATGTTATTTGTAAACCACACGTTTTATTATTGTTTTTATGAATGTAAAAAAAATCGATTACATATCGGTGCTCTTTAGATTTTGGTGCTCCTTCATTTTTAAATTGGTAGCACAGTAAAAAAAGTTAATTTCGAGCCCTGCAGGTCACAACAACTCACCACTAAATGTCAGTAACTTGTTAAGATTAATTATTTTTTTAATATTTTTCCAAGATAGCAATATACTCTATAGTAATACAGATAGTAATATAATATACTAAAGGAAAAAGCATTAGCTCATTTGACTTTTCCGATTAATGATGACACTTTCTCTTCTTGAGATTCCGACTCCCTTTTCAGTGGAATCTCTTGAACTCAGACTTCCTAGTAACTGACTTTGTTGACTCATAATCTTAGGTCACTGGGTCATTTAGTTCACTGCTTCTCAAGTATGGTCCATGGTCCACTAATAATATTTAAAGTGTGAAATAAAGCAACTCTGTATATTTTTCTGGATTCTGTCCTCAAGGATGCCAGGTGCAAATATTAGACACATGACTCCAATGATTAAGCTAAACAAGTCTATATTCAAACATTTTGGAGGAAAGTTACTGCATGGTTGGAAATAGCTAGCTAGGCAAATAAGTCTTTTTTTATTACACCTACTTTAACGACAACTTCGGCAACATAATATATAATGCATCAGTCCTGGAGAATGATTTACAAATACAGTTAGTAGCCTTGAACAAATATGGAATTCCCACCATAAGCTATAAAATCTGTCCGGCGTTCACAAAAGTGCATCTACAGCATCATACAAAATGATGACAAGGCTATCTGAAATTAACCTGACTCTGGACTAAATAATACACAAGAGGCCTAATGATAGCCACAGGACTATCGCTGTCAAAGCTGAAAGAGCGCCTTCAGCACCCAATGCTTTTGACTGGTGCCAAACTTTTCACTTTCAGATTTTTTTAGTTAGTCAACCTTCTGACCTACCTTCCATTACAATTCAGCACAACTGAAAATGTTGTATTTCCCCATCATTAACTCAGATCTGGACTTTGATAGTCAGTTGTATAATGTGATTGTAAAGCTAAAGACTTCACATTCTTCCACCAAAACTTTGTTTTCAAACTGAAACATTAAAGCTCATACTGTACAGGGGTTGCAAAACATAGATGTCTTTATAACATGTTTATACGTGTTATTTACATGTCTTTATAACATGTCTCTTATAACATCTCTCATACTGTATATCACATTACTAATGTAATACTGAAAAATGAATGAATACATCATTGATGTATACATATGCCTAGATAGATAGGAGTTTTATTCATTTAATATAGGCCTACAAACAAATCCTCCTGTATACTGTTTGTTAGTGTTTTTGAGCAACGGCCTATAGGAACAATTCCTTGCGGCTCTTGCTATGAAGCATATACCAATGTCAAGTACATTCATAATCCCTATTCCCCACAGCCCATCAATGCCCCATTTGCATTATAACAAGAAAAGTTTGCTTACACAGACAGCATTTCGCCTTTTAAGAGAGTTCATGGTTCCCTGGCTGTAAGGCAACATAAAATACACCTAAACAAATCCACTGCAGCAGTTGCATTTGTGTGGGTGCTAGCTAATAAACACCCAACATCAATTACATAACGCACATTCAAAGTGACATTCTGGTGAGAACTAGGCCAACAGTAGCATTACGGAGTTCTAGAGCTACGACGAAAATCCACCTAGATTTGGGGATTTAGGAATTGCATACCGGTATGCCCCATTTATCTATAGATCACTAGGATGTTCCGGGTGAAATATACAGTTATTTATCTATATCGCACACATAAAGCATCTTGGCCGCCGGTGTTACTTAACTTACAGCATAATAGCATATAGGCAACAACAAGTCAGTTTAGTTCGGAAACAAGAAAAACTTCACTCTGCAAGTGCAAAATGCAACAAGCGTCAATCAGGTTTGTCTGTATAGGGTAGTGGAGTTACTTTAAAGAACTTGACTGACCTCATGTAAACATCATTTTTGCATCAATATCTTGGCTGGACCTCTAGAGATGTTTGTGAGAAGTCCTTCCCTCTGCTTGCTACAACTGAACTGTATTCATTGTGTTGTTATATGACAGCAACAACAGGATACAACAATGTACTTCACACTCACATGTCCTCCTCACTGCTTCCTCTCACTCACTCAGTTCTGTCATTATCATCATCATCATTCCTCCAGGATCCTACCTCCGAGGATCGAACCCCCCACTTAGTTCATCATAATATTTATTTACTGACTGGCTGGTTGATGACTGACAGACAGATCATCAGGCGGGTATTTCTGCAGCAGACAGACAGACGACGTCACCACCTCACAGCATGCGTGTTGACTGGTCCATAAGGAGCCGATATATACAGTGTAACTGTAACTAAACAACAACAACATTGACTGATCACTGGATCAATACATTGGACAACACGCGCTCCTCTCTCTCGGCCAGTCCCAGCGATACCAGGGCCAGCCAGCCCAAGAAGAAGAACGGAGATCACAACAAGCTGCTAAAAGCTTATTGAGACCTAATCGTAACAGCGGTGCCGCTTGCCGAAAACAACTTAAACCTACAAGGTAAACAATAAAGCCCGTTCTTTTCGGCGAGAGACGGCCGTCGTAGGTAGGCAACTACGGAGGCGTTTACACGGCAAACGACTAGTCGCCACACACACCTTTCAAGAACTACATTACGGGGGAAACTTTAAGTCGCATTATGTTGAAACTTACCCGGGGTTCCGTTTACATGGTGTCCGTCCTCCCGGGGCTAGTTGTGTCTAGTGTCCCCCTCCTCAATGACACGGTAATAAACACAGTGGGAGTGGGACAAGATAACGTCCAATTGAACACTATAAATAGTCATGATAACCACTATACAGCTGAGTGGTCCGCGGTACCACCCCCAGGAAATACGTCACGCACGGCGGCGGCGGCGATGTGCAAACGTAACGTAGGACCGCCCATACGTCCCATAGCGCGGACGGTTGGTTGTCAAGGCAACTACTGATTCTTTGAGCAGCAGTGTGGGCGTGGTTTTCGGGTTCCACTGAAAAATGGGCCATTCATTTAAGTAATTATATATTTTTTTTAAATCACAGAATCAAAGGTTTTATGGTCATGAATCACCACCAGGCTTTATTCTATAGGCTTTATAATTAATTAATTCATATTATTGTGTATATATCTATTTTTTACAGTCTATGCCTGGTATCTTATATACAAGTGAAAAGGTGTACCCATACTCATTCTTCATGCTCTATCTCCGACCGAACCACACTTTCACCACGCATCTCTATATGCAAAATAAATTCGCCACCCTCCCCGAACTGACATAGCCTATTTTTTAGCCGTTCAAGTTTCTTAGTTACTCTGCAAATATTACTTTTATGAAAATCACGATCGAGCCAGCAGATAAACGGGTGCCACAACACGCCGAGAAACAAGGAATTTAACCACGCTACTTGCATACACTGCAACTCGCTTACAATTCGCAAACCTGGCAACACTGCCTGCCTCTTACGTCACCAGCTCTGTTCCTCCTGGCCTCCGTAGTCCGTCGCGCTCACAATCTGTCGCAGCCATCTTGCTTTTCTTTTGGATGGGCGAGTGGACATTTAATGCTAATAAATTAATTATAGGTCCAGCAAGCAAATCATGATGGTCTGATTGTGCTCAATAGGTCACAATAACATTCCGAAATTAGGTGTTGTGTTTTGTATGGCATTTTCCCCAGTAGTAGTTGCATATCTATCTCAGCTTTTGCCTGATAGCACACATGCTAACGTCAGCAGCCATAGCAACATACAGTGTGCGCAGACATAACATGAGTTGTTTACAACACAAACACACGGCCTTTTAACCACGCAATACACACAACAGCTCGGGAGTTATTAAACCGAACGTGGACGCTGTTTCAGTGTTACATTTGCTGCGCATATCGGAATAATTGTAACGGCATGCATGATAAATGTAACAACGCTAAAAAACACCATTAAACATATCGTTTTCAGCTTAAAGCTATTACATTTCATTGAAGCAACTCCTTAGCATTGTTTTCATACCATGGATGTGATAAGATAATGTATCAAACATAAGGGAAATATTAAATAGCATCGGGTGTACCAGTTTGGCCATTTCTTTTTTTTCAATGGGGCAATACATTGATTAAACAAACGTTTGATTGATTGAGTTGTACAACGTTATACAACCCTAAACTAATTTTATAATACACTACACAATACAATACAATTTTAGAACATATTTTGCACGTTCCATTTTTTTACTCAGAGATCCCTTTAGCTACACATGTCATATTTCCAGGCAACGGACCTACACATGTCAGCTACCATAAACCACTTCAAGTTATTAGGACGAAATAACTGACAGGAGTGACGGTGCTGTGCTGTGAGTAAACTAATAGGGGAGAGCCGCCAAGGATGTAACATTTTGCACGTTTCATTCTTTTACTCAGAGATCCGTTTAGCTACACATGTAATATTTTCAGGCAACGGACCTACACATGTCAGCTACCATAAACCACTTCAAGTTATTTTTTTGATAAAACAGGTCGGGAGTTATTCAACCGAACGTGGACGCTGTTTCAGTGTTACATTTGCTGCGCATATCGGATCAATTGTAACGGCATGCATGATAAATGTAACAACGCTAAAAAACACCATTAAACATATCGTTCTCAGCTTAAAGCAATTACATTTCATTGAAGCAACTCCTTAGCATTGTTTTCATACCATGGATGTGATAAGAAAATGTATCAAACATAAGGGAAATATTAAATAGTATCGGGTGTACCAGTACCAGTTTGGCCATTTCTTTTTTTTCAATGGGGCAATACATTGATTAAACAAACGTTTGATTGATTGAGTTGTACAACGTTATACAACCCTAAACTAATTTCAGAATACACTACACGATACAATACCATTTCAGAACATATAATATTGGCCAATATGTCAAATATGTAAATATTACATATAATGGCATTGAATGGAAGCGGACCATTTGTAACACATGTTACAAATGACCCGCTTTTGCAAGTTTTCTTTGCAGTTGCTTACAGACCAGAATGAACGTGAATTCCGTCTAAACACGATGCAAACTAATGAAGAACATAAGCATGAACACATCCATGTGGATTTTTATTCACCAACACCAAAGACAAAAATTGTACCACACATATACTCCAGGTGTAAAATTAGACGCATTTTGAAGGTAAACACTTCAAACTTCAAACTCCTGGCCACGTAGAGTACGTTGCTGTACACATACTGACGCGATGGCGTCATGGTGGCGTTGACCAATCAAGATATAACGTCCATGTTACAACCGTGAAGCGTTACAACCTTGGCGGCTCTCCCCTACATTTGTTACTAACATTAGGTTGTGGCGAAGTAGACACGTGGCCAGCAGATACTGTGTTTTGGACAAACAGGCTAGGTATTGGTGTTGATTTGGGTCAACTGGACAAACAGCGTGGTGTTGTTTTGTGTCTGTGTTTGTGTTGGAGCGCCTCAGTGTGGCCGTACAGGTCATGTGCAACCTCTTCCACAGAGAGATGGAGACACTAAATCTCAGCTGGACAAACATGTTTGCATGCATGCATCGCTGCCTTGCATGCTGTGTGCTACTGTTGAGTCTGTCACTTACTTTGACTGATTTATGGCATTGTCTTTCTGTTAAAATCCAACTATGTTAATTTAAGAACTCTGGGCATATAGGTCATTGTTTATTCACTGTGCACACGTGTAGCCTATTGTATGTCAGACTGTATGTCTGTCCCACAGTCACAATCCTTTAGTACTTAGGCTGTGGAAATATTCAGGACAAAACAATGGTACATTTCCAATAACCCATTCGTTACTACATGTGGAGTCAACTCCCGCCATTTATTTCTTCCCATAGTGCGTGGCAAAGTCGCTCTGGGATGAGTGCGCGCGTAGCGCGCACGAAATTCTAGTATATATATATAGCTAGCATACTACTGTGAATGTTGCTTGCTTTCATCAGCGTTATTTATTGTATTGTGACGATCATCAAATAATTGACATGTCATGTTTATTAAAAACTGCTGTCAATGGACAGTTACCACTCTATGACAGTTACCAGTGACAACAAAAACTAGCGAATCACTGCTCGCGCAACAGTCTACCTGGACTATGGGATCCATAGTCATCCATATTGTCTCCAGTTTTCAGACGTCCTAACAGCGCCATCTATTGTCACAAAATTGCCACGGTCAGATAGCGGATTTTTTACTATAAAAGGATTTTATTATAAAGATTTTCTCATTGACTATACAGTCTGTGGCCGCCTGGCCGGGTTCTTTTATTGCTTCAATAAAGCATTTAACCGGGCCCTGGCATCAGTATTCTTAGGGTGGCTTTTTTGTTAGGATTGTCAATGCATAATAATTTCTTCAGCTTTATAAGACTATCTATATTATGCTACACAAATATGCACAGCAGTTTATATCAATTTAGTTTATTGTTGCTGTGCAAAAATGCGTCAGTTTTAATCTGACGCATTTAAAAAAAATAACAAATGTATTTGGTGAGCAGTGCTGCAGTGCCCAACAAGGAGTGACTCATCACAAAACCATCACACTGACACATACGTTATGTAACACATTTCAAAAATCTTTATTTTAAGTACAAATGTGTGTCCATGCCATTTGGACATCAAAGGACAATAAATACAAATTAGTTTGTGTATTTTAAAATAGTTGCCATAAAATAAGGCACAGAGCCAATGAGCATATAGTGATGCTGTTTGTGTTCAATGCAACTGGAGCAAAGTTCCTCCCTGTGAAAGTAAATGAACAGAACATGAACACATATGGAGAGCGCTAATGGAAAATATGTCCATTCTCTGTGAATATTTTGTGCATGAAAAGTCAGCAAAAATAGCTGATCTAGCTTACAACTCATGATGCAAGCAAGTGCCAATTGTGAGCATGCAGATTTTGCTATTTTGCTCGGGGAAGAAGGGGTAGTTGTCATAAACAACTGGATGCCAGGTTGAAAGTGCCCACCTCTCGACTCGTACAGGATGTCTCCTTCGTATTGAGCTTGGGTAAGAGCGAGTCTCTTTCCCCTGTCCAGCCCTGCCCACTGCTCCTCAGTAACTGCCCAGGCCTGCTCCACACTCAGCCAAGACAACTGAGTTGCGCTGAACACCACCTGGCAAGCACATTACACAAATACTCAATAATACATGAGGCAGACATAACGTACTTTATGTATATTATTGACTCGTGCTAATCATCATGACTAGTAAAAATCAAACACACACACACACACACACACACACACACAAAAACACAGCAAAATCTTGGGGGCATCTGGGTGTTCCCAAAAGTAAAATACCACCTAGAACCAGAGAACCGGATCCAGTGACGAGCAATGGTGCCTCCGGCTTGGCCTGGCGCTCATAGTCCAGTGAACACAGCTGGCTGTGTTCCTGGCTGTGTTCACTGATGGCAAGCCGGTCAGGGATCATTGTCCTTGCTGCTCTAGTGACAGCTGCTAGTTGGTCTGTTGCTGTTCAGCAGGGAAGGGATCTGGAGGAGACCACGTGTGTTTTGCTCTCCTGCAGCTGGCAAATCCATATTGGCACATGGAGGTCCGCCCAGGCAGTGACAGGGACCAATAGTATAGGATTCAGAAACGACTTAATTGGAGAGCCGATGGGGTAGAAATGCAGGAAAAATAGGCCTACACCGCAGAATCCCATCTTTACACTCTCAGGGTTAATACAACAGTATAAGGATGTGGCTAATAATAATATTTTAACTGGGGACCCCCCCACCCTGACCAGCACTTGTAATATAGGAGTTGAGGCATTACATTTTGTTTGACTCGGTTCCACAGATAAATATTGTGAAAGTAGCAGATCAACAACGTCTCACAATTCCGAGTCTGCTGATTTGCAATTTTCAAAAATGTTTGGATTATGACAATTTGGCCAATGTTTGACCAGTGTTTATATTACATTATTCTTCATGCAGTAATGGACTTTTTTCTTTTCTTTCTTTTTTTGAGATAAAATTAAATTGTCATTTCACTGTCCTATACTAGCAATATTCACAAGAAATATGGCGCTGATCGGTCAAGCAGTTTGAAACACACCTCTTCTAGACGGCTACACTAATGCAAATCCACACCATATAAACTCACAGCCATCTTTTCTGGAGGAATCAAGGTAATAGTTCCAGGGGTGATTCCCTCAATTTGCTCTTGTACCAGAGCTGACAGAACCATGTCGTCAAGACCCACTGGAAAGACAGACAATATGATGAGTGTTGATTGCATGATACCCATGAATGTTTCTCACATCAAATCTCAAAAGAATGCACCCAGTTGCTCTAAAATACCTGCCAAGGTACCAATCTCAGTGAATACTTCTGGTCCCCAGGCACTGACTGGACCAAAGGCATCTGGGTTTGACAGACGGCTTGCCAACGCCTCCATCTGCTGTTCTGTACAGGGCAAGGCTATCTCCCGTAGGAATAGAGCTGCCATGCTGTCATTTAAATGATAGGTTCAGGATTTGTAATATTCAATAGCTTTGATCAGGCTACACATTTTGTACAATTTGTATAAATTGGATTTTAATACCACAGTCAGACCTGCCTGAGATTTAAGCAAGAGTTCTGTCTTAATGACATTCAAAAAGTATGAAATTGGCACTAGCCCCTCTTAATATGTGTTAGTATTATGAATGCAGAAGAGTGGAATAATACTGTAGCAATCATGACTTCTGCAGGCTATCAATAAAGTGAGCTATATTTGCAATAATAGTAAAGGTGTGCAATTTTGTGAACAATGCCATATCTTTGATTTGAAGAGCATAATGATCAACTCTCTACACCCAATCTCTTTGGCAAAAATAGCAGATCTACCAGCTCACAATGTGATTTTATGATTGATTGAATACTTTATTAACATGCTTATTACAGTACAGGTAGTACAGTCAAATGTTATGCTAAAAGGATAACAAAAAGGCCCAGGGGCTTGTTTCCATTGTGGTCCTTTGTATTAAATTAATCAGGAATATTATATAATATACAGACAATACAATAAAGAATAGAGAGGTCAGGGGATTCTACCATCAAGGTGTTCATTGAGTTAAACTATGTTCACTTTATATGTGTGAGCTTGTAGATCTGCTATTTTCACCAAATGTTTCCCCCAGAATAGGAATGTTGGGGTTACGTAAAAAAGAACAACAACAGAAAGCATTATGAAGAATTTGACTGACCTCAAATTGTAGGGGTTTAATCTGTTGATCTCGGAGGGATACAAACCACAGATCAGGTGGCCAAGAGTTGCTAGCTCAACTGCAGATAACTGCTCAACTTTCAGCTTTCGCCTCCGCTTCATGCCTACAACTGCTGCTCTCATCTGTAACGACACTTACAGCTTACAAATACCACAGGCAATATCAGCAATCATTTTTAAGTCATACGTTTTTAGACACTCATTGAATTCAAGTTCTATGTCGGGTTAAAAAATAATAATAATCACTTTTTTATGGCTCCATTCTGTCAGTGTCCCCAGTTGTTCCAGTACTCCAAGATCAGTGAGATCAGTGTCTTGCAGTTCCCTCTCCCCCATCTCAGTCACCACACAACCCAGAGACAGCACCTGCTCTGGGCTCAAGTGTCTCACTGGACTGTAGGCCTGGTAAGAATGAACACCCCGATCATACCTCAACCATAGTGTCTTTCTTGTGTTGATGGTTAAACATTACATGGTTTCGTTCATGCAGCTGGTCAGCTGTAATGTAATCTCTCAAGACAGATTCAAAGGAAAACTAATATTTTTTCCTTTTTTGCCGATGGGTCCCCAGATTGACTGATCTGTAACGCCGAGGCATTCATACATAAATTAAGAACAATGTACTGAAAATTAAACACGATTGAAGATCATGCAGAGAAGCGCTGCAGTGATTGATTCCCATAGCTTGTAATAGTATCTTTAGACATTGCAATTTATACAATTTGTACTTCATTGAATGATGCAAGTATGAATGGGATTTAACACCACTGACCTGTCTGATCTTTAACCATAGAGTTCTGCGCTGGTCAGAACTCAGTGAGCCGTCCTGACCGACAACTTCCACACACTGTTTCAGATCTGCCAGTGACATGCGGCTAAGCTGCAGGGACGTCCAAGCTGACGGGAATGTCCCTCGAATGTCCGCACAGCTTGGCACTGGAACTACGCAGAGGAAAAGTGAACTTGGTGCTTTGAAATAGATGGAACAATCAATTGAACAAATTTGTTTAGAAATCCATTTCGTATGCATCGCATCTCTATAGCTAAAGAGTGCTGGGTTGCACCCCGAAAATAGCTGATCTACAAGCTCTCAACGCGTTTCAGTGCGACGCGTTGTGAGCTTGTAGATCTGATATTTTCGCTGGGTTTTTTGTCCAAAAGTGCCCTCTTACGGGATTTTAGCCTCTGTCCCTCTAACACTCTCTGCACGTCCCTGCAATTGAGAAGCATCTCACCATGCTACCATTGGGTGTGACTTCATGAGTGAACAACAAGTGCCAAAACAATCACGCCAGGCTATACTAAAAGTTAATTCATGGTTATTGAATTACAGTAAATCTGGAGTGATAGTAATACTGTAGCAATAGTAATAACAACAGTATGTGTCCAAATAATTGTTTAATATAAAATGCATCAGTGGGGAGAACCTTTAGCTCTTCTGCTGCGTGCTCTGACAATCCCTCGTAGAAAGTTCTGAGTCTTCTCTCTCTGGTTCTGTTGGTCCCAATGGTCCATACACTGGGTTATGCAGACTTTGCCCACATCCGTGTCTTCCCAGTGATTCTTGCCGAACAGGACCTGTTCCACTGTGTCTTTACTCAACACTGACTAATCAGGAAGAAAAAACAAAGATTGTATGCTACAAACCATGCAATAATGTCATATAAATTAAATCTAATTAAAAATGTACTTAAAAAACTTCAACCATGCACTCACCAGTGGAATAGAGTTGATTTGCTTCGGCGAGAGACTAAACACTAGTCTACCCAAATGTTCTACATTCCCAGCATCCCATTTTGATGGCTCCCTGTCAAACATACAAACACAAGTATTAGTCTTCTAACATCAACATGCATGCAACATGCAATGACAAATCAAGCATTTAATTTTAGGGGTGCACGATTATGAAATTATGACCGATATCCGATCTCCGATTATTTGCAGGGTCAAAACTGCCGATACCGATTCTGACCGATTCCGATATTGGACCACAATGGAAACAAGCCTATAGGCTCTAGAGGCTTGGCCCAAAGCCTGTTAATTATTATTCAATCAATCAGTAAATAGCACAATACTTTTCCAAGTGTCTTTGTGTGTGTGTGTGTGTGTGTGTGTGTGTGTGTGTGTGTGTGTGTGTGTGTGTGTGTGTGTGTGTGTGTGTGTGTGTGTGTGTGTGTGTGTTTTCACAACTGAATGAGATGAGTACACAAATTAAATGTTTTTTTCTTCTTTCTGGTGAAAACAGATAAATAATCTGTATTATTATTATTATTTTGAGACCATTCCGATACCGATATGGCCAATTCCGATTATGCTACCGATGAATCGTGCATCCCTATTTAATTTCATAGTGTATAGTGAATATCGTTCCTGCCTAACATTTTCAAAGTTCATGAACAGAATGTGCTGCCTCCGATCTGACACTTTCCTTCTGGGCTTTTTCACTCATTGTTGCATTATTCAGTAACTTACTGCACAGAGGGCAGGCTATAAAACGCAAACATAGACACAAAGCAGTAGCTCGCCTATTCTTTTTGTATAAATTAGTCTCAGATATTCTTGAGCCAGGTGTGATATTACATAAATTATATTCCATAAGCACACAACAGATATATGTTTAATTTACCCCATCAAATCCCTCTTAGTAATAAGGACACCGATATCTTTCAGAGCCTTGTGAGGAAGGCAGTAGCTTCTCATGTCATCAAGGCGCAGTACCAGGGCACTTCTGTCCACCAGGGCCAAAGTATCACGCTCCAAAAAAGGGAGCAAGGGCCCGAGGAGTTCAAGAGTGGCACTGTCTATCTTCCCTTCAGCCACAGCCTGTGAAGGGCCCTATATAAGATGGGAGACACATAAGAATGCTAAACACCACTTCTGTACAAGACTTTCCAACGCGTTTCCCCAGGCTTTCACTTTTGAGACGAATGCGAACGAAAATAAAAGCCTGGGTACCGAGACTGTGTGTGTGTGTGTGTGTGTGTGTGTGTGTGTGTGTGTGTGTGTGTGTGTGTGTGTGTGTGTGTGTGTGTGTGTGTGTGTGTGTGTGTGTGTGTGTGTGTGTGTGTGTGTGTGTGTGTGTGTGTGCGTGCATGCGTACGTGCGTGAGAGAGAGATTAAATACATGCATGAGTCCCATTGTGTGATCAATATGTTAAAATGGCCAATAAAGAACATTTCGTTCCTAATTATCCTCTAAAAACATCAACTGAACTACCGGTATGTTGCAAATGCAATGTCTGTAATATAAAATAACTTGTTTATTTGTTTTACGAGAGCAGTAATGTAACAGTAATATAACATAACATGTTTATTTGTATTACGAGAGCAGTAATGTAACAGTAATATAACATAAGTTGTTTATTTGTATTACCAGAACAGTGATGGTCTTCCCTGCTAAAGTCTCCTGTCTATAACGTGGCAGTTTCAGGAAATCAGCAAAGTGTCCAAGGATGTGATCCAAAACGGCTCTGAGAGATGTATTGGATAGATTCTCTATCATCCTTGCTCTGGAACAAAATAGAAGTATTAATATATGGATTAAAACATTCACAAATAAAATATATATGCGAAAAATACGTGTCTGGTGCTTACGGTAATCTTGTGGCAAACCATGAGCTCAGACTACCAAGGTCTATATCTGGTCTGTTGCTCAGCTCTTGCACAATACATTTTCGCTAGCAACAAAGGCAAAACAAATGTTAAATTCAAACAGATGTTAATTCTCAATAAATCGATAAATTGTCGATGAATCAATTCTCTTTGGAATGACACCAAATTATTAAAACAACTTAACCACTATAAAACCTATGTACCTATTTCGGGTATGTCATTAGGCAACTACAAATTTTGTAATTGTTTTTGAACAGTTTCAAAAACAGTTTAAAGATTTCTCACCAGAGCAGGTCTCACACCTCCAGGCTGTCGACTGATAAACTGAAGCAACCCTGGGAAGTCAGATTCATTGGTCCAGAGCCGCAAATAGTCACAACTCATTCCACCAGCAATATGGCCCAAATTCCTTCAAATATATTAAACATTGTAGTTGTTGCACAGTATGACCACAAAATGAGGACTTAATCACCGGGATCAGTATTTCAACGTACTCAAGAGTTGCTCTGGTAATGTTTCTAAATCCCTGGACCTTCTTGAACAGAAGCTGAGCCTATAGTCAGACAGAAAAAAAAGTATTAGATTGTTGTTCGTTGGGGTTTTATTTTATTTTATTTTTCACTTTCTTTCCCATCCTACGTTCTCATTATTGAAACTACACTAACAATAATAAATGTTAAGCTTTTAATTATAACCTTGAATGGCAGGGGGGGGGGGGGATCTGTCTCATAATATTATTTCAAACTAGCTGGAAGAGTTTTTTCTTTCAGTGTATAGATTAATTTGGCCCAGGACGGGTGATGAAAGCAGTCTAATGCACTGCTGGCTGTGACAAAATCTCTTTAAAGTAGCCATTAATAATTCATTCATACCCCCCTTCTCTAGACTATTGTACTACATCCAAACTAATTAGCTTGATGGCAGTTTGATGCGTATGGAGTTATATCCTGAATGGCTCGTCTGAAGCATATCCAATGAGTTTCAGATTAATGGGAGCCTGCTGGGTCCAAGCTATAGCACCCTGTCTGTTGGAGTCAGATTGGTGTGTCAATCTAGCACTGCAAGTCACACAAGAGCATGTTGGAACAGTGAGTGAACCTGTTGATGAGACCAGTGCATGTTTCTATACATGCTGATGTGTCTGAGGATTGTATTTCCATCCACGTCTTCGGTTAGCTTCCTCAGGGGGACGAAAGGGAGGAGACACTGTAGCTGCAGACGGGTGTCCTTCACGTCTCTGTGAAGAAGCTGTGGATGCAAAACAGAAAGCAAACAAAATATTAATTTATACATAGACATTTCCTGCCTAAAACAGGCATCAGATCAGATGGATCAAACTTAGCATTGGATTCATTTTCAATAGTTAACCATGCCCAGAATGATCGTATCCTCTCTTTACAGGAATTGTTTTATTAATATCAGTAGTAGTAGCAGTTTAGTAAGGTCAAGCAAGGTCTTTAAGTCTTGTAATATGATCTGTATTTGCATGTGAAAGGAGCCTGACGATGTTTAAGTGGTATCCATTGCCAACCAACATCTATACCCCCTCCCCCCTTTGTCCTCCAGTAAAGACGTGGTGACAACGATAAGTGAGAGTCACTGCAAGTTATTAACAGCAGACAGTGAGAGCAGAAAGTGATCTACTGAAAGAAAGACAAGAGCCCCGTTCAACCTCCTGCAGTGCTGTGTAAAGCATCGCTCTTTGGCCAGGCCTTAGTTCAGTCAGTAGGTCCCTCCAGCACTGGCACATGGCCTTTCCACTGGTCTCAGTCCACTGGAGGTTACTCAGCACGGCGGGGGAAAGACCAGGGTGTAGCGGCTTCAGCCTGCACAGTGTTCCTATGGTAAGCTGGCAGGGAGAGAATCACCAAAGAAACACAGCCAGTTAGAAAATATTTGGCGGGGGAAAAAAGGAAAAAGATCTACTAGAGTAGGCTACTTACATTGGTTTCTTGTGAGATCTTGGATAATAATTGAAAAGCCTGGTGAAGAAGAAGAAACTAATAATAATAGAAGTTCTACTAATCTTCAAGTTCATACGAAGACAACACTGTTAATATGATCCTTTATGGCAGTGGTTCCCAAACTTTTACACGTCAAGGACCCCCAAATTGACACTAATTAGCCCAAGGACCCCCATTTGAAAAGATATGCCAGGGACCCCCCATAAGAGAATATTTTAACGGCTCTAGCAGATCCGTTTAATTTCAAGGACCCCCAGTTTGACATTGCATTAGTCTACGGACCCCCCATCTAATGGCATTTCTATCTCTGGGACTCCCAATTTATATTGTAAAATCATTGTTAATTTAACTCTGAGAGTGTACATTTGTACACTCTCTGAGTTACAGACCATAAGGGTCCATTTGGTTCCAAACTATCATTTAGCTGCATGGGGACCCCCTGGAACTCCCTCAAGGACCCCTGGGGGTCCCCGGAACCCACTTCGGGAACCACTGCTTTAGGGCTTATCACTTTATATCAGAGTTCCTGCTGACCTGTGCTGTGGAATACCTAGGCAGTCCTGGCTGTGTGAGGAGGTCCAGAAGCTGCTGTGAGGGAAGTGACAGCAGGAAGGACGCTCCTAGCTGGGGCAGCAGACCACTTAGAGAAGATAATTCTGCAGGGGAGAGGCTGCTGGCATTCAGGGTCTGAACTGCTGGTATCAACCAAGAGGACATCTGAGTACAAAACACAGTTCAAAGGGTTAGACCCTCACTTCTAAAGAAATATGTATCATTTATCATTTAACAAATGTACAACAGAAAAGCATATTTGAGCAAAAATGACATTCACGAAAATTGTACATTACGGTACCATCTAAATGTATTATTACCCTTATTATTATTATTATGTTGTAAGGAGCAAAATGTGTCAGTAAAGGTCCTTCATGCAGACTGATGCGTTTTTCAGCAATTTTGCCCCTGAGAAACGCATCAGTCGATCTGCAAGGACCTTTAGGGTCTGTGGCGCATTGTGGTCGTTACCCTGCCACTGGGACTGATGAGTCCATCAGACATGCACCGAGCCAGTTGCTGCCAGAGAGCAGAGGATACAGGTGATGCCTGGAGAAATGGCCAAAGATCCTCTGCATCGAGGTAACACAGAAGAACTCCCAACCTGCAGATGTAAATGATGTCTATTATATTAGATGAATGGGAATAAGTCTGCATGGAGTAGAGTGTCAAGTTTCAAGGACCTACCTCAGTATGCTATCGCCAGTGAGGTTCTTCTTCTTGCTATTGCTATTGAACAGGGAACGGAGCACATGGCGTCCCCTTGTGCCATCAACACTGATGTTGCCCAACAACTCCACAAGAGGACCAAGCTATGGGAGAGATACAATACAATACCCAGCGTTTGAGTGGCTTTAACAACTTGGGACACATTGTGAGCTTGTAGATTGGCTATTTTTGAAGTTTGAAGACTTCAACTACAATGCCATATCCAAAATAGGGACTCCAGGATGGAAGTGGTTTATCAACTCCTCGTTCCTGAGAAGGCAGACCTTCTGCTGATTATCTTAATGAATTGTGACTTTAACAATAGCAGAGATGCCTCTTACCTGTTGTGGTGTCAGCTGATGAAAATAACTGACTGGTAGGTATGGGAGTAGTGGGAGGATGGAACTGAGAAAGTATGGAGGCCATGTATAGACATCACCAACCATATTTGACTGGAGAAGTCTCTTTAAAAAAGCCTGTTTCTGTGGGGTCTTCATCTCCGAACTATGGTCACGAATGGCCAGCAACCTTCGAGCACAATGTAGAATGTATTAGCAACGGCATCTTCAAATCTGTCAGAAACTAATTGACATTTTAGGCACAGCAACTCACACACTATCATTGACCATGAGGGATGCTGGGAAGCTCATGATGTCAGAGACGGACATGAAGGGGATGAACTGAGATAGATCCACGAAAAGTTCTGGGGTAACACGAGGGAACTTTTGAATGAAGGCTGCTGTCATTGTTTCCATGGCTTGTAACTCTTTTTGAGATGCCTGGGAGAGAGAATAACAGAGAGGACACAAATGGAGCATTCACTACTTAACAAGAACCATATGGAAACATTGGAATACACACTGTACAACTGCACCTGCTATATTATCTAGCTAGTTACTCATTTTGTACTTTGTACTCTGCAAACTCTTAATAAATAAATAAATCAATCAATCAAACTAGTAACAGCCTACAGGTTTGTAGTTTCAACAATATTTAAAGGTTGCTGGTATGGCTGAGAAATTAAAACAATAGATATTCTTTTAATTAAATCGAATAGTCTGATTAACCACTGAAACCTGTATAATACTTTGCTGGTATCAATGGTAGCGTAAAGAAAATTGTGTCGATCGACAAACTTCTGCAACTTTTTTCTTCAATTGATTTATTTTCATTCATCAGAGTCGAGGCAAAGGTTTGAAATAATAGTGATATTGATTGGAAGTCATTTTGCCCAGCCCTAGCTAGTGGCATATGTGAATCATCTTTCAAGCAAACCTGGGTGGTTTCAACATGTAATTGGTCCCAACTTTGATGCACGTGAGATAGAAAGCGCTTCACGGCATCCTTTTCAGCAGACATCACTAGAGTGCGAATGCTCTCTCTTGGCATTTGGAGATACTCCTGTTGGGATAAAAAATAAATAAAAGATTGCTCTAAATCCAAAGGCAGGTGATATCTGTAACACATGGTGTGTGGTCAGTAATGGAGCTTTATGGTGAAATACCTGCATCAGAACTCTGAGGGCAGATGAGTTGTCTTCTTGCTGAATGAGGTCCCACAGAACAGGCTGATGGTGATAGTGGAAAGAAACATTTTATTTGCGTGCGTGCGTGCGTGCGTGCGTGCGTGCGTGCGTGCGTGCGTGCGTGCGTGCGTGCGTGCGCATCATCTGTCTTACACTGAAGCAGCTTAGTAGATCCTCTTTGATAGTGTGGTTCTGCTCCCGGCGCAGAAACATCCCCACGGTGTGAAGCACACTCAGCGGAGCTTCGGGCTGCAGGGTGCTCCAGAAGGAGCTATTGTCAAGGAGACTGGAGAGCAGTATGGCCTGGCTCAGACCTTTGTAAAGACATGGAGAGGAAATAAAATAAAAATAAAATAAAACCTTAACTCACTCTTGTCATTCTGAGTGCGACCCAATGCACTGTTGAAAATGTCAGTGGTGGAAAAAGTACCACTCAAGGTTTTTTACTTAAGTAAAAGTATCAATACTGCAATATAGAAATACTCTGTTACAAGAAAAAGTACAGAATTCAAAGTACAAAAGTGCTGGCATCAAAATGTAGTTGAAGTGCCAAAAGTAGAAAGTACTCAATATGGAGAATGTCACGTATTCAAATGTATAACATTATTTTGGAAAATAGCAGATCTACAAGCTCAAAATGTGACGCATTGTGATCTTGTAAAGCTTGTACCTATTTTCAAACGGCCGAAATGTATACAGTATAGGGCTGAAGTGGGACATAAGTCGGGACTTGATCACCCCGGCTGGGTCACCTGAGTGAGGGGTATAATGTTCACGAGACCCGAAACCCAGATGACCTTGGGATACATCACTGAGGATACGTCCCAGTTGCATCCATGCGATGTATTTTCGTTAGTTCGGAGTAGAAGTAAAAATACTGGAAATTGGAAATACCTCAAAATTGTACTATAAGTAGGCTAAATGTACTTAGTTACTCTACACCACTGGTTCCCAAAGTGGGGTCCGGGGACCCCCAGGGGTCCTTGAGGGAGTTTGTAACCAAATGGACCATTATGAGTCTGTAACTGGTTCCATTTGTACACTCTCAGAGTTACATTAACATTGATTTTACAATATAAATTGGGGGTCCCAGAGATAGAAATGACATTAAATGGGGGTCTGTAGACTAATATGCATGTCAAACTGGGAGGGTCCTTGAAATTAAACTGTTTGAGAATCACTGCTCGCTAGAGCCGTAAAGATCTTCTCTTAAGGAGGTCCCTGGCATATCTTTTCAAATGGGGTTTCCGTGGGCCAATTAGTGTCAATTTGGGGGTCCTTGACAAGAAAAAGCACTGGTAAATAAATGTTATGGCTCGAACCTAGCCTGGCCTCTCCTTCGCCCTCCTCCAGGCCCGCAGAGAGTCCCACCATGAAGTCCAGCACTCGCAGCAGGTAACCCAAGGCCGCTAGCCAGTCGCCGTTCTCAGTGTCGTCGACCTCACACGCACTGAGCCTCTCCACGGCGTCCATCAGCAGCGGGCCGGCCTCCATGCACAGCTGTGACGTGTCAAAGTCATACGGCGCCGGGAGCATGTCAAAGAGTCTCTGCAGGAAGCACTTCCTGCTCTCCAGCTCTGCTTCCAGATAAGCACAGAAGACGTAGAGGTGCGATATGGGTATTAACTGCTGGCGATAGAGTGAGACGTTGTGACAGACGTACTCTCTCAGTCCGGGCGTCTGCCTACAGCGCTCCAGGAGGGTGGCGTTGGTGAAATGCTGAAAATCCCACTTCCTGTAGTGACAGATGTCCTCAGTGGTGTTGCCATGGGAGGCGTTGTGCATCTTGGAGCAGTACTCAGCGGCCCAGCTTGAGCTTCCCTCCGGGACGATGTGGTGAGATCCAGGGGACTCCCCCCCACCGCATAGTGCCAAAATCATGGCCGAGTTGTTGGGCAGGAAGCATCGTCTGAAATCCTGGGCACTGAGGGACCTGCTGCCCAGCTGAGCCAAGCAGTTCTCATCAGGGCCTGGGCTCCCCCCTGCAGGCTCCACTGTCTCCGGTGATAGTTGGACACACAAGTCGTCTATGCTTGATTGGTTTAAATAACGATAGTCCTTCGTCAGTGCAGCCTGCGAAGATTTAAGTTAGCATTTATGGCACTGATAAAGAATCAATTGAATACTGAAAGCCAATATCAACATACAGAATATTGCATGCACTTGCTTTCACATTACATACTGTAAATATACCAATTACCAAACCTTTTAGTGAACCTTATTTGAGGTACTTGTGAATTTAGATGGTTTTGTCATGGTATAGATAGAGGGTATGCGCATGCATAAAGTGAGTGGCAAAGTCTGTTTCACGTCGTTTTAATGCAATCAGACTTTTCCGTTTGGATGTACGGGATGTCAAGGCCAGAACTTTTTTTGCCACTCAGTAGGCGTTCCTGCATACTTCCGGGTATGATGATGATGTCACGCGCATACCCTCAATTGCAAAGATATTTGATTTAAACCAAATCAAATAAATCTCACCTGGTGGGCTCTCTGCAGCCAGAAAGAGGAATTGGCACACACTGTGTTGTTGAACTCGTGGGGTAAGAACTCACTACAGACGTGAACCCACATGAAGTCCTCCTCAGCAGCGGACAGGTACCAGGCAGCATCAGAACAGGAGGCGTGTAGGTCGAGGTCCATCTGACCCAACGAAGGGGGCTCTGACCCTTTATCCACTTCAAACAGGTTACAGTACAGAAACACGGTGAAGTTGGAGACTCCCGTCAAACCTGGAATAGTGGAGTTGCACGCTGCCTCCAGGATCTCTGTCGAGGGAGAGGGTTCCACGTCTTCCAGGTGATCTGTGGTAGCCCCGCCTCCATCCTTTGTCCTTCGCTGCTTGAAACGGGAGCGGCGAGGACTGGGCCGGGGGTCCTTGGAGAATCGGTGGGATGCTGGGGCTGGACGCTGTGGTCTGGACCTCGCTCCATCGCCCCCGGTGGACGTGCAGGACAGCAGGAATGGAGGGGCGGCGGGGAGGCCCTGGGAGGTGAAGCCTAAAGCCTGGGTGTTCCATGTTACATTGTGTTTGATGCCCCTAAGTACAGTGTGGACAAATAAGACAGTAACATGAAAGATCATATGACTTTTTAATTATAATATTATATATATATATTCTGTGTGTGTGTGTGTGTGTGTGTGTGTGTGTGTGTGTGTGTGTGTGTGTGTGTGTGTGTGTGTGTGTGTGTGCGCGCGTGTGAGTGAGTGAGTATATCTTACCATAATATCAGCTGTCTGAGGTTACCTTTAAACAGACAAACGACAGAAAAATATTAACAGAAAATCACGGAGGACGAAAAGTACTGAATTGTGAACGCACCTGGATGCCCTAGCATACAGTTATGGTTGAGGCACTGTAACAGCATACCACATGGCTAACAATGCCCAGGATAGTGTTACTGGCATCAATGAATGGGTAAAGAGATTAACCGAGCCAAGGGATTCAGGATAAGACAGATCCTCTCAATGACCAACACAGACATAATGATTTTAAAGCAGTGTCAGTCACAGTATCTTTATTGTTTGAATGTTTAAGTGACCAGCAATAATCCTGCTATTTAGAATGGTTTAAAATGCTTTAATAATGACAAAATGGAGATTGTGTGATGTGTTTTGTGAAACCCCCATTGTCTTTCTTCAAGAGAGGTCTGGCCAATTAAGACAGGCAGTAACAGTTAATATAGCTTTGAATATAGTAAAAGGTTTCATTCACTCTTATAACAATCTTTAGAATACATTCTAAAGCATTCAAGTGTTGTGTTGTGCACTTGGATTGTTATGAACTCTGTCAAACTTATTGTATTCTTGGCACTTTTCCGTCATACAGTACTTGTTTGAAATGTCTGTTCCACTGTAACACGAGTGTATTAGTGTCTTTCTTAAATAACTTGTTAGATTGTATTCATGATGTAATCGTGAAAATGAATGCATGCACATAATGGCCAACATTGCTACCTTTTTCCATAGAGAAAGAGCATTTCAAGTTGAATTGTTTGTGATGTTATAATTTGAAGCCCAAGTGGACCACATACTCACCCAATGAGCACGTTCCCTGTGGGCTGGGCTGTGGCACGTCCACATAGCTGCTTGCATCATCAAGCAGTGCCATGGTAACCCGTGACACTTTCTTCCTCAGGTTACTGTAGACCGAACTACCCACCCTGTGCAGGAGACCCTTCCTCAGACCATCCAACCTTTGCATGAGTTCAGGATTCTTCTCTGCTATGTGACCCGCCCTCTCCCCGCCTGTGCGTGACAGTGCTTGCAAGAGTAAAGATTGCATGTACCCTAGATCCTCCGCTGTGCCCCATGCGTCTCCCAGAGAAGCATTTTCAGGAGACCCGCCCTCACTCATAGCCTCAGGGGGCAACCTGAAGGGCATTACTCGTCCATACACAGACGAGCCCCTGTTTGAGTCCCCCCCTTCGCCCACTGGGTGCAGACTGACCAGTGGCTTCCAGTTGCGGGTCTCTAAATACAGAAGCAGCTGCTGTAGCCAGCTGACATTGAAAGCACAGTCACTACTGCCCTTCAGTGCACAAATGAAGCCCTGAAGCCCCGCACTGGCTTGGCCATAGGTTCCACTGACCATAGCCTGGAGCATTGCCTCCAGCACAGCACTTACTGTCCTCCAGTTCTGAGATAACAAAGTCAAATAGGGATTTTGAGGCTGGCGCTCGGACAGAGAGATGAGACTCTGCAACAGCCCCAGTAGCCAGTCCCAGTGAGGGCTGCCTCTCAGGGACAAAAACCAGTCTTGGAGTCTGACGCTGGGCCTAGGCGGAATGTGACCATTGGTCCATTGGCTCAATGCAGCGCTCCCTTCAGACTGGATGAATGACTGCAGCACCTTTTCCCATAGCTGCTGATCATCAGATGAGGTCTGTCTCTCCTCTAGTTCCGCACCCATCTCTTGGAGGTACAGGGAGATGTTGTAGAGGAAGCTTGACAGCCGGTGCCTGTCCACAGGCTTGTTCAGGGAGGGCAGGCCCAAGTTCTTGGTCGACATCAAGCCCAGTGTCTCAAGACCCCCCATGATGCTCCTCAACCAAGGGTGGACATATTTGTCTTGGCCTGTATCTGGGCTCGGTGAGTCCTTCAGAGGATTCCACTCACCTCCTTGTTTCCATTTTGAAATCAACTCCTTGAAAGATGCTTCTCTCTGTTTTTTGCCTTCTGAAAATAGCACCATTATATTACAAACGCACACTTGTGTAAAACATATTGCATGTACATTTATTTAGGTTGTGCACTCACCTGTCCTCTCAGGATATGCTTGTTCCAGTAACACAAGCCAAATGATGACGCTTGTGAATCTAAGAGTTGCCATGCCTTGCCTTTTCTCTGCCATCTCTCTCTCTCTCTCTCACACCACTAAGTACAAACAGTAACACACAGTGATGTCACATCTGTATTCAAATGCGAGTTGTTGTAACATCTTCTGCGATGGTTTGGACATGGAGTACGGTGTCTCACTGCAGAGGAGATATTAAACCTTAATGACAGCTAGGCTACATCACGTTACCACTTTCTCTCAAGTGAAGTTGTTTAACCAATGTTAACCATTAAAAAATAACAATAATACAAGTTCTAGTTATATATCCATTTTATCGATATATGAACTCATCAGAATACTTTACTAAAGCTGGGGCTTATGGAAGATTAGCCGTGCCCCAGAAAACCCCTTTTAAATTTAAGACATGCATAGGTATTTCATTGCCAGGTAGATTTAACTAAACAAGTAGGCCTACACCAATTAAGGATACATCTAATGGTGTGGGTATGATTTTATATCAAATTGAAAATAAATACTAATAATAAAATAAATAAAAAATAAAAGAAAATGAAAATAAACCCATAAAACTATAGTAGTGCAATGCAGACAGATAAATATTAACTCACCAACTGTTATTCCCCATTCACTTTGTTAAATATCCTTTATAGGCTTTGTCAACATCTCTGAACTTGCCGATATCACGCGCCAGCAGTCGATCTCTCTTTCACCATCTCTCCTTTCTCCATTTCACTCTCCTTCAGTGCCCCCTCCTACCTGTGTTCTGTAACTCTCTGCGTACCTTTCTCTGTTTTGTGAACTTGCTCTCGTGTCTCTGGGGTTCATTTAGATGCATGGCTTCATATTTCATGAGTAATCTGGCATTCTTCTGGCTGGCCGGCATGTGTTGGATCACCACCTCCTGTAGTAATGCATAGAAAAGGAAAAGATAGGTGTGCAGAAAGCATGAGCTCACACAGCATTTTAACCCATTTTGACCTGAGATCAGATTCTAAAAATGTCTTCTGAAAAAGCTATGTTTCTATGTCGTTCTTCGATTTTTCAGAAATAGCAGACCTACTATTTTTCAATAGCTAAAGCATAACATAATTCTAACACCAAAAGGGGTTCCCGCCCCAAAATGGGTTAAAGGGCATAGATCAGAATATATCCCTAAATTCCTAAACTTTGTCATGCCATGCTACAGTATAAGGATTCTTCTAAAATACTTCTATATTTCTATTCTATGCAGGTCCGAAATGAAGCAATATGAAGGTCACTGCTGTCAGATAACTTGTCAAGCAAGGTGAAAACTGAAAATCTGGATCATATTAATCACTCCCCTATTCTCTACGTGTCCACTGTCTCCCACTGACAAATTCTCCATTGAGTTGTCTCTCAAGCTGGGAGTCAATTTGTGACTGTGGTTCTGCGGGGGTGTAGTCTTACCCACTGAGCTGGGGACAGCAAGACGCTGCAGGCTGTCACTGTTCAGACACATATCCTCTGGGGCACTGCAGCCGTACAATCAGGCTCTTTACAGAGGGCACAGCAGCAGGCTCCCCAGTGTCAGACCGCTGTCTGCAGGCCCTGAAACCCTAGAGGGTTGATTGAAACATGTTCCCCCCACACTCCTTTCCTTCGGCTGTGTATTGCGGTGGCCTTCAGCAGGACAATAACTTCCTCTTGTATTATTAATACTTCAGGGAACAGCAGTCACTCAGTGCAGCAGGGCTCGATTGGCTGCAGGAATATTCAATGAGAAACTGGATCCCCCCTCAGACTGCGCTCCTCTCTCTCTCTCCCTCTCTCTCTCTCTGACACAGGAGATATCAGCTGTAGAAAGCCAACACACAAAGATGCTGTTGAGATTTCAATACTGGTTTGATTGCATGTTTTGGCTCCTGTCCTACGCATATCTGGTACCTTTCATGGAGGTTTGGACGGAACACTATAGGTTAGTTTAGGTCATTATCATGACTCTCATACCCTGAAGAAGACCAATTTTACTGTGTCGAAACATTGGTAAAATATTAACGTTATTGCATCATGGCTACAAGCTGTGCGACATATCCTTTCTTTGAAATAGGTTATGACTCATAACATTTTCCATTTACACCAACAAAATAAATGTATGACTGCAAAGCAGGATATCCTGAAATGGCCCACTTTCCCCCCAGTCTGAGGAGAGAAATGTAGAATTCACAAAAAGACCTTGCCCCACTTGACCTGTAACATCATAATTTGTGCAAAACCCCACATAAATCTCTGTTCATGCAGGTTTGATCAGATAACAAAGTCATAGTCAGTATACAGTACATATTCAAAGGGATGATTTGCTCTTTGTCTGAAGCAAAATGTCCAGGAGTAATGGTTTTTAATCTACTCTGAGGAAGGCTGACTGCCAAAATGCAGTAGCATTCTCGATAAAAATGAGAAATTGCATCTGATCCAGTCTTGCATCTTTTATTTTAGAATGCTGCTTTTTCCACTTTCGTGGTTATGATTTAAGTAATGGTTTGATCCTTGGTCATTTTCACGTATCAAATACTCATAAATTATTAAAGACGGGTCGATAGTTGTAATGCTTTGAGAAAACTTACACATGAACTGTGAAAAAGAGAATAGTTCAATATTAGAGCTGGTAATAGTTTGTACATAACTCTGGTCCATAGCCTTAAGGATTTCTCCTGAAGGCTATGTTACTCTCCACTTCCTGCGCTCGCATGAAATACAAACAGCCTGTCGACTTCTGCAAGTCGAGAGGCTGTGCTGCATTTCAGGACAGGAGATTGAGGGCTGTATTTTGCGTGTCTTAAGTACCAGGTCTTATTACTTAACTTAAGACCTGGAGGCATGGTCAATGCTCTTTGGCCACTCAGAATAGCCAAATGGCATTGATCACGCATCCAGGTCTTAAGTTAAGTAATAAGACCTGGTACTTAAGACACGCAAAATACAGCCCTGAGAGTCCCATAGCCTTAAGGAGAAGTCCTTCAGAACAGTTAGTTTGTACATATACCTCATAGTTCTATAATAGTAAGGTGGTAAACATATTTTTTCATCAAATAAGAGATCAGAAGTGAGGCACCAAATTCAGTTCTATATTATGTTCACAAAACAAGACATCCACACACTGTCACTGTCTATACCAGCGTTGTTTAGGCAGCACATTTTGATTTTAGTTTTAGTCATAGGGCTGTATTTTGCATGTCTTAAGTACCAGGTCTTATTCCCTAACTTGAGTAAACCTGGAGGCGTGATCAATGCCATTTGGCTATTCTGAGTGGCCAAAGAGCATTGATCACGTCTCTTCAATAGTTTTCATTTAGTTTTAGTCATATTTTAGTCATCTGGAATGTTTTAGTGTTTAGTTTTAGTCGACTAAATATAAGATTTTAGTCAACTAAATCTAGTTGATTTTATCGACTATAATGTATTTTGATGGGCCTTGATGCCATCGTAATGACTTGCTGAAAATAGCCGATCTACAAGCTTGTGACACTTGAGCGCAACCAAGTGTAGAATGAGCCCTTTCCTAACATTTTAGTCTTTTATTTGTTGACGAAATTGTCAGTATATTTAGTGTTAGTTTTAGTCATCATAGCTTAGTTTTTATTTAGTTTCAGTGGAAAAAGGTAGTCGACGAAAACTGTGTCATTAGTCGACGAAATCAACATAGGTCTATACTTAGGTTTTTTTCATTTTTATTATAGAATACTTTAACACATTTGTTAACAGTGCATGTAGTACATTCAAAACTTATTCTAAAAGGAGAACACAAAGAGCTCCAGGGGCTTGTAACCAAAATGTTTAAAGTTCAATAATAATTGCTACACAATAGTTTTGTGCACATGGCTCAGGCTCTCCTACACACCCGTCTTCAAGGTGTGGCTAGAACCTAGTTTCATGAACATTTCAAAATGCTTGCATCATGATTCTGCAGTGTGATGTACAATAATTGAGTTACAGGCAGATCTCACCATTTGAGTACAAAAAGATATTGTTACATTAATATAAAAAACAATAATCAAAAATAAATAGTTTTTGACTATACATGTATATTATTACAAAATATTTGAGCTCTTGCTGAAAACTATATGTCCCTAGGTTCAAAGCCCAATAATTTACAACTCCATGAGTCTCTCGCTCCCAACGATGTTCGAACTACATCAAAGACAGTGGCACATCAATCCGGTGCACCATCTGCTTCAAATAACTTTACTGACATTGTCAAACAGTAGGTTGTATTGATATACTCCACCATAGACAGGTTAAAATATGTTATTCATTAAAATAAGTCCAGGATTGTCGCTTTAATCACATCAAACATCACTGACAGTGTTTTCCTTGTCACATAATATGCAGATTCAGATAGAATTATGAAATATGAAATCCCTTTTTTTAATCAACTATTAGTGCCTGTGATTTCCCCTACCATTTGGTCTTGGGAGGGTGTACTGTAGACAACCGCACATCTCCGATACACACATCACCACCACCAACCTTTTTCTCCACCTGTCAGCGAGCAGTCTCACCGGGAGGGATTATTACGTAGGGGAACATGCTATTCCTTCCAGTTCCGCTCCCCGCTAGAATTAGACAGAAAAAGCCTGTATGCAGCAGTGCATGTGACAGAGAAAACTCTTTCGCCGAGCTTCCGACACATGAACAATGCCAACCGTGTTCATTGGAGTGCCAAGCCAGCGGCACCATAAGCCGTTTCGAAGATGATCCATGTGTGCAGTCAAAACAGTGGCACAGTGGCACAATTCTTGTGCACGCTGCAAGTAGGCCAAGGAGGTAAATCACTCAACACTTTTCACATATTGTGAATATATTTCCCATTGTGTGAAGGGCCTCAGATCTTAGATCCACTGTTTAGCAAGAGTGCCATTGTCAACATGACATCATAGATGCACAGGGAAGCCACACTGGTATTAGACCCTGTCTTGTTTAAACTAATTAGCCCTTAATAACTATTTTAATAAAAAAAAGGAAAAAAATAAGAAAAATAGGGCAAGACCGACATTGTCAACATGACATCATAGATCCACAGCCACAAGACCCTGTCTTGTTTAAAAACAAATTAGCCCTTAATAAACAATAAAAATACATAATTTTTGGGGGAAAAAAATAAATGTTCTGCAGGTTTTAGTACCGGTAGTTCTTTTCAGCAAACATGATTCCAAGGTCAAAGGTTGAGGACGGGTATGTCAAAGAGGTCACAGAGACCCTCGGTCTCGTCCAGGTTATAGATGTACTCGTGTTCACCCGCGGGAGGAGAAAGACGCAGGAGTGGAGAGAAAACTGAAGAACAAGAATGGATTCATTAGGTCGAGATCATCGTATTTACACAGATTACACACCATACAAATACAGCTCCTGATATGATCAGATCGACGTGTTCCACCAACTTACCGTCAGAAGCCATAAGCTCCGCTATTAGATCTTCAGTCATAATTTCTACAAAATTAAGAAAAATGTGGTTTGAGTACTCAAGTCGTTCACATGTGAAAAAAGTAAGTAAGTAACGGTGAAAAGTTGAGAACAAAGAATCACACTCGTATGAAGTGAGGGGCGCTCTTATCATCATGCATCACATTCCATGCTCAGCCAATCAAATCACAAATGTAATTCCAGCCAATCACTTTTGGAATCTTCACTTTTCTGCCCTCACTTTTATCCTCAATATGTAACTTTGCTCAGCCAATCAAATCATCGCTATGGGGTGATCAGCCAATCATCAGTTTGTGTTCACACAAACCCTCAAAGCTGGGCATAGGAAAAAAATAATCACAGCCGTGTGAAGTGAGGGGCAATCTTATCATCATACATCATCATACAGTACATCATCTCATGCCGGCCAATCAGAATTTGCGTCCTCACCTTCGTCTTCAATGTTTGTGTTTACACAAACACTCAAAATTCATTGTCAATGGCATTTAATGTTTGTGTTAGGACAAAGTTTATGTTGCACACACACTAAAAGCTGGACATAGGAGGGGCTATAAACACAAAAAACAAGCAGTACCTTTGGTCGGGTCTAAAAAGTCTGCCAGGCCTTTGGATACATCCATCACTGTAAAACAAATAAATCCAAGCATTCAGTATTTGAAAGAAGACAACTGAATAACATGGTGTAAACAGCAGCTAACGCATTTCTGTGACAACACTGCACAATAAAAGCCTGTAATGGTATTAGTAAAGCACTGCAGATTCAGAATAAAGGCCTGTAATGGAATATTTGGATACTGTCTTGGATAGTGGACACTAGTAGTTAGTTACCTGGGTCACGCCACCTTACTGTACTACAGTATAGGTGGCAGGCACAGGAAACATTTGAACCTTTTCCTCCCTTCTCTAATTTCGGTGCAGTAATGGGGTGTTCAGATTTCATTATTTTATTAAAAGGAACAACTTGACATTTATTTCTGATCATTTGTTTTCCATTTCAAATATGTGCTCGTGCTGTTTCAGGTACAGTATAGCCAAACTATTGAACACATTTCAAGAAAAAACATATATAGTATCTTATATCTACCTATCTATCGTATCCATCCATGTTAATAACAAGGTGCCACCCCCACTAAACACAGGTGAGTCCCATTACTCCTGAGGAGCCAGAATTGTGTATACAAAATATACTTATATATACACCATTTACATAGAATACATCATATTAAAAACATTACTTAAAAACTTTTTTTTTCTTTTTGAGGGACTCAATCTGAGGTAACTGGATAAAAGTGATGAAATGTATGCATCTGTATACTGACCTGACGAAGATCTGTCAAGATCGAAACGTTGTCGATTCAATAAAGTAATTCTTTACCAAAAGAATGGTGTGCGGGCCCTACCTCCTTCCATAATTGCCTTATTGGCCCTGCACCCACTGTCGAGGTGCGTGTAAATACTCTGGAATAACAGACAAGAACAAAAATAATAACCTTCCATGAGGGGGGGCGTAATAAGCCACTCACATTCAGCCGATTCAGAGATGGACTTGGTAGCATTATAGCTGGGATTAGCCGAGGCATGGCTTAGTGCGTCGCTGTGCTCCGTTACATCTGCAGAACAGTTGGCTTTTTGCAAAAAGTCTTCAGGCGGTGGAACAGGAAGCACCATAGGAACAGAGTCAGCGTGACCTTTATTGATCAACAGCACATCAATTGATCCGGCTGTGCTTTTCAGGTGGATCTGATACTTCCTCTCACCATCTACCTGAGTAGAGATATTAAACAAGTCACACTATCTGGGGTGAAAAGTAAGGCAAACGACCAAGAGCTCTAATGTTGCAAGACTTACAGATTTGGGTATGGGGACATCTAGCTGTGTACCGAAGGGCGCACGCACTGCCAAGAGGGTATGGCCTGAGGAAGAAATAAATTCACCATATTACGGTATGTCAAATTAAAACAGTATACTGTCATCGTTTGGCGTGCTAATCCATAGGAGGAACTTTGAATAATGCTTTTGTAAGTCAGTGCATTCAGTTGCCACTGAAAGATGCCAGTGAGCTTGTGCTTTGAAGACAGAGTCCAAGTTTTTCTCATGAAATAAACGGACAAGACATTTTTTAAATGAACAAATGCTCTATCACCTCTTGCACGCCTACTCTGAAATTGCCGCCCGGCAAATACTCCAGTTTTTAGTGATCACTTATCACCGCGGTGTAGTATTTAAAGGGTTGGAAAACTACACCATTACGTCAGTCGCGGTGATGATCAGCTATCACCGCGGACACAGACCCATCTCTCTGTTTTTACTATCAGACAAGTCTTTTCACTCTGGAGCTATCACCCCATTCACTGATTGGTCTAGAAGTTGGGTAAACCACAGGGAGGCGGGGTCAATCCTTAAGGACATCACCACGAGTAGATGGCCTCAACTCTTATCACCGTTTTAGGTGATAAGCTATCACCTAAAACGGTGATAACCTATCACCAAAAACTGGAGTATGTATGAGCCTTTAGTGGTACATCACTGTGTAAAATCAAACCCACTTCAATTCCTGACAAATACAGATTGCATTACACACTGTGTTACAAGGGCCTCAAATCAAAATGTGTTATTAGTATTGTATTAGCATTTCGGGCTGCTAAGTGACCCACACACCTACATTGCACCGCCGATCCGACTGAAACGTCTGAGATATAGGTACATACTACATAGGTATCGACCATGTTTGTTAACTTTTGTCATAATGGGCGTAGGCTTAATCAGGATTTTGGCCAGGACTAGACTGAGCTGTGTACATTGCTCTCTGCCCCTATGTTTCTATGTATTTAACTGTATTTTTATTTATTTTTGTTATGTCAAATGTGTATATGTGTTGCATGCAAGGCCGCTGGGTCGCAAAACAAATTTCAGTGCAAACTGACAATAAAGTACTATATCATATCAAATAGGAAACCCCACCAAAACGTATGTGATCTGAGAGGAAAGTGAGAAAATAAAATGGTATAGTACCACTGAAGCAGCTGCAGATATCCTCATGGTTCACATAGGCAAGAGTTGAACAGAGTTAAGGTTGGATTTAGAATACTGGTAGTTCTATAATATAATATAATATAATATATAATCCTTCAGTCATTTAATTTGGTTTGTTGTAACACACGTACCAGTATCAACTCTAGAACTTCTCCTTCAAATGCTCAATTCAAAGATTCATTGAAAAATGTGAAATTATATTTAACCACTTGCATCCCTATTCTACTGTAGAGAACACTCACCAAAAAAGTGCAGATGTACAAGCTCACAATGTGGCTTGTTGAGGCGCATTGTGAACTTGTTGTAGATAGTCTATTTTAGGCAAAGACAAAAAATCTGTTTTACTAAAACTAGAGGGTTTAAGTGTTTGCTTTGGAATACAAAGGATATGGAAGGTTTTCAGAGTCTTCTGTCACATTCCTGATGCTCTGTTGGGCCCAGCCTTTCTGTTGGTCCAACGCCTTCTCCTTCCGTTCCAGGTCCTCCAGCTCTGACTTTAAGCCCATCACCCTCTGAGCGATCGCCTTCGAGTTACTTCCAAGCTCCACACCCCTTAAATCAGACAAAAAACAAGGATGACGTTAAAAGTAGTAAAATTATAAATCTCTCTACACACACACAAGCATATCCACCCATACAAATGCCAAAACTTACTTCCACTGTACACTGTTCTTTGACCTTTTATCAATCAGACCAACTCCCTCTAGTACATTGGTGATGTCGTATATGCGCCTCTTCTGTCTGACTTTTAAGACCTCGGCAGCCTGGAATTAAATAAAGCTGTTACATTATCCACAATGAGCCATATCATAGTAATCTGTCAGACGTAGTCCCACATTGCACAATACAAAACTTTTCCCCATACACCATATGTTACAACTACCATAAATCTGAACCTTTTAAAGTATAAATCTGACATTTAAGGAGTCAAACAATCAATAGTTCTGCAATTAATACAAATTGCTACACAATCAGTGGCTATAGTCACTCACTATATGGGCATAAATATTAAGAAAAATTAGGTTTGATGATAATGATGGTACAAATACATGTTTATGTTCAAATCATACTTTGCTTCAGATATCTTTTTTTATAGCCAGTTTTTACATGGAGGTGCCCACAATGTCTACGCTAATAATAGATGGATTGTTTTATATTCTGTGCAATTAGTAGTGCAAAAGTAGTTAATTTTTAGGTTACTTACTACTTTGAGATCAACCACACCATCTTTCGCATCTTGTAATAAAGTGACAAACTTGGCAGTGAGGAGTCCCAGGCTCCTTTCACATCTCAGTGAATTGACTGAATCCAGTTTGGTCTGAGACTGCAGTCCGTTTGGAGGACTCGGATCCATGTTCGTGTTGTTGTTCACTTCAAAATGAATAACTCACCGCACCGCGGTGGACGAACAGAACAGCCACCCACTACCACACTTTACACTAGCGCTGATGATTGATGAAGGTCTTAGGTCTGCAGAAAGCAGTACCGGTCTGTCTGGATTATCTAATTTGGAAGGTCGCAGTGCAAACTGTGTTTGTTTTTAAGTGTGCCGTATGGGTGAAAATGCAAATGGAGACGTTTTGTTTACCTCAATCGCTCACCAACAACAACCATACCAAGATGTGCTACAGTGCTAAATCAGGATGTGTTCTGCTCCAGATTGAATTTCGTCTTTCATATTAATCCTAACGCACAGCAGATTGAAGTGTGAAGTATTTTAGCTGCATCCAAATGAAGCAGAATTTGAAAACTCCCTCCTGAGCTCATCAATGAAGTTAGACAATTATACTTCCGTGTGACGTTTGTTCCTGTTTGGGGACTTCATAATAAAGTTGTTGTTGTTTTATTTCCCCATGTCTTTCTTTTTTTTCTCCTCCACACAATAAATGATCTGATGATTGATCATTGATTGAACACTATATTTAACAATATAGCCGGGGGAAAAATAACAGGAAACTGAAGAAAGTATTAATACAAGGTCTGCTATAGCCCAAAATTTTTGGTCTGCTAAGAGGATTTAAAACCCAAGAATGCCTGGTGGTGATGATGATTAAGTATTTAAGTGTATTTAAGAATTCCATTCAACAACAACAACTATTAGGCAGTAAAATCACTTTGAAGTTTGAAATAGATATCATTCCAAAGTGTGTCAGGTGTCTGCATGTAGGCATATGTCTTTACATTTTCTGATGAATTGAAAACGGAGGACTCTTAAACTTAACAAGTCTTAGTGCTTTTTCTGGTTTTCTCCTCGTAGCAGATTGTATATTTACCTGTATGAACTGTAACTGTAACCAGGCCATTCTGCAAACTGTTTACATGTTTCAATCATCAATCAATCAAAGTCCGGTAGTCACATGACATGACACCAGAACAGTCACGTGACCTGCATGGTTATCATTTAAAGCACAGAGCAGGCATTCTGTTATGAACTTGAAGAAGAAGCAGCATCTTGTTCTTTGATCGACCATTTTGATGCCCGGTGTCGGCGTCTCATTTCATTAGTGTCTAACTATGTTTTCAGGACGTGTTCTGTTGTGTTGTCTCGCCTTGTTCTGCGTGGCAGCGGCTCTGTATTCTCCCGACGAGGTGACCGAGGCGCTTCCTGGAATGTCGTTTAAACCAAACTATCGACAGTGGTCTGGTTACCTCAAAGCCGGTCCAGGGAAGTTTCTACATTACTGGTAGGTCTGGTTAACTCTATTTTAATTTTTTGTATTATTAATCCAACTGATTGGGGAGAGTTAGTCCGTTGTTGACACGTACTGTACATATGAGATTTCCTATTTTGTTTTTCTCCATTTGATGTCTAATTATGTGAACCTGTAAACCTCCAGGTTTGTGACCTCTCAGAGGAACCCACTTAAGGACCCCCTGGTGCTGTGGCTGAACGGTGGGCCTGGCTGCAGTTCTCTGGATGGATTCCTGTCAGAGAATGGCCCCTTTCATGTAAGTTTTATTGATTTCTCTCCATGTGTATATGGACAAGTCTAATTAAACCCCTGATCTCTTTATTGTGCTATTTTACTTATTGTATTCAAATGTGGTGGGGTTTTTATTTTTTTTATTTTTTATCTTTAATAGTTTCCTATTGAGGAGATGGGTACTTTTCACTGAATTAAAAATGATCTGCCTTGCATCAAATTAAATTACTAGCCTGCAGGTTCCAGCCTGATTGGCATACATGAGCACAGATTGAAAGTGACTGGGGTTTCTTTTCAGGTACACGATGATGGGGCTACACTGTATGAGAACAAATTCAGCTGGAACAAGATAGCCAACATTCTCTATGTGGAATCTCCTGTAGGAGTGGGCTATTCTTACTCTGATGACAAGAAGTACAAAACGGATGACGACCAGGTGAGTGCCTGTGACATACTAGTGTCATGTCCAGGGGTGTACTTTATGTACATCAAGCTGCCTGGGAGATTGGCTCCTGCCCTATGGGCATCATGGCTCGGCAAGGCTTACTTTAGATTTGACTAACTTAACATTTTCTTTATTGCATCTATCTTGTAGGTTGCTGATAGTAATTACTTGGCACTACAGAGTTTCTTTGCCAAGTTTCCCAACTTCACTCAGAACGACTTCTTTATATTTGGTGAGAGTTATGGGGGTATCTATGCCCCAACCCTGAGTCTACGTGTGGTCAATGGAACTTCCAAAATGAACTTCAAGGTGAGCAAAGTGCTGTGAAACTGTAGGATGTTGGTGATAAAATTTGCCACAGATTCAGACTTTCAGCCAGGTATTAAAGCCATCATTTGTATTTTTGTTTCCCTCCCCTTTAGGGCTTTTCAGTGGGCAACGGGCTCAGTAGCTTTGCTCTCAATGACCAATCTATGGTCTACTTTGCTTACTACCATGGACTCTTGGGAGAAGAGTAAGTAAACTCATCAGAGCCTTGATTCAGGCAAAGGAAAGCACCAATTTGCAAATGCAATGAAAATAATGTATTACAAATAAAGTTATTCCACTATATAAATGTATGCAGTAAAGAATTGTTCTCCTATTCAGTTTGTGGCGTGATCTGAACATCAATTGTTGTGAGAAGGGAAGCTGTAACTTTTACAATAACAGTGTGGCTGCTTGCCAGATACAGGTACAATAAGCATGTCTGACTGTATAATATGCCTTCCAATATACTTCCACTATTGTACTTTGCCAGTTGTATTTGTATGATTTGTGTCTGTGCTCATTCCCACTCACAGATACATTTGGCCTTCAGGATAGTTTACGAGTCTGGACTCAATGAGTATGCACTATACATGGATTGTGAAGGTGGAATAAGGGGCCATCAAGGCTATGAAATGACCATGCGCCATCTCTTTAAAAACTACAGAAAATCCTGGGAGACAAAAAAAATCCAAGTGAGTGTTCTCTTCATCAGCAATTGGCATTTTGTTTGGTTCTTAATGCATATCTGATACTAAACTAGGATGAGTGATTTGTGTTAATGTTTTGCAGGCTGCATTTGTGTCTGTGGGTGAAGTCCCACCTTGCATCAACAGTACAGCACAGATGAATTGGCTGAACAGAGGTGATGTGAGAAAGGCTTTGCACATTCCAGACACACTACCAGCGTGGGACCTTTGCAGGTAAACTAATGTGTTTAATACTTAACAAGCAACAGGGTCAGACAAGAGGTCACAAACGGTGAACTTGGTGAGGCATTGCATTGTCCTGTAATGTGTTTACATAAGTGACTTAAATTACTGGGATGGAGTGTACCAGTGACATTCATCACAAATTATTTTCAGTTTTATTTTCAACTAACTTACCCCTTCTGGAGTCGTGTTGATGGTCACAAAGTGGTTAGTCATCTTGAATAATTATTTTCTTATCTGTAGTGGTGAGGTTGGAGCGCAATACAGCACTGTCTACGCAACGATGAAGGAGACTTATCAGAAGCTGTTGTCTATGGGTGTCCGGGCACTGGTCTACAATGGAGACACTGACATGGCCTGTAACTTTCTGGGAGACCAGTGGTTTGTGGAAGATCTTGGCCAGAAGGTGGGTTTTTAGAGATGATCAGATGCACATGACTTGGATCTTATACATGTTAAGTATGTATTGTTTTTCTTCTCATAGGCAACTACCAAATACCAGAGTTGGTTTTACGATAACCAGATCGCTGGCTTTTACCAACGGTTTGGAAACGTCACATTCCTGACTATTAAGGTAAGCATTATTGGAGCATATCCAGATCTCAAAGTCATGCCATTGTCATACTAGTTAATGTGATGACGGGATTATCTGACTAATCAATTACACTCAGCATAAACATGCTGCACTCATTAAATGTGGTTTTCTGTCTTTGACCAAAAAGGCTTTGGCTATGTAATAAACAAATTGCCACAGTAATTATTGTAGCATCATTGTAAAATTGTACAATTTGCAAACTGTTAACTATTCAAACTGATCTTCTGTTCCAGGGTGCAGGACACATGGTTCCCCAGTGGGCTCCTGGCCCGGCTTTCCACATGTTCCAGTCTTTTGTAACAAATGGCCCCTACTGAGCATGTTGGAGAAACTTTGTGTGATAACATGCGTAAAGAGTGCAGTTTATTTTCTCAGGGAAGAATTCTGGAATAAAGGGTTTTCTTAATTGCGTAAACGATATTTGCTTTGAATCATCGTGCTTCATGCATCGAGCTTCATGCTCCTGAAGCAGATTTTATTAATCACTCACTGTACTATAATCAAGTGTGCCTTCTGTCCAAAGTCCATCTCAAATTGTCTTCACTGTGAATTTTGTCTGTAATAAAACTTTATATTAAACTACCATGTCATGTATTAATTCACATCTAGAATTGACTTTACAACATTGTGATTCATAACTTGTATGAAATTAGTTTTTTCTCCATTCCGGGGGGGGACGCAACATACATCGTTGCTGTCTGGATATGTCCAACCATCACTTTTCAGTAGTTAAGCCACAAGCTTGATGCGTTGTGACATGACTTAAGTTTATGCCTGACTGCAACAATATCAAATGTCTTAAATATTTCGTTGGTAGAAATGAGGGCACAATCATAGAAGTTTCATGTGATCAGTTGGTGTAGATTAGAACATGCAGCATATGCTGAGCCCAGCTATCTGTTAATATTTCAGTTGTACATGCTTACTACAGTGACGATCTTGAAATTAAGTTATCTGCCTTATGAAACAATCAAGTATTTAGTCATGGACAACTGCAATTTCAAAGAATCCCTTATGATTTTATATCCCTTCTTAGTGACATGTACTGCACATACAGGTAGTCAAAACAGAAATACACTTGTCAAGTAATTGATGTAATTTCCCAACACATGCACCATAAGGTTATATACGAGGCCATTTAACCAGGATGGCAAGACACGTTTATGGAATTGTAAAACTAATCTACAAATGTTCAAAAATGTGCCAAACATCCCAAGTATGGAGACCAGGGGGTTTAGCAGTATACATCTATATACTTTGTCACACAATATTGTGCTATACCATTGGGCTTAAGCATTGTTTTTGGTTTAACACTGCTGGCAGATGAACCCTTTGTTGCAGCAGCGCCAACAGTTATCCTCTTTGGGGAACTTTTACATTCTTGGAAGCTATACTGTAGAAGTAAACAACCTGGTTTTGATTCCTTATCTGAATCAAGATACATAATTGTGGTAACCCACAATTTCTACCTTAGGTGTGATTGTAAAGCGACAAACAAAAGAGCTTCTGTTTTGCGCCTCATTTTATAGTAAAGTAGTGCCAAAATACCATCCTATATAGTATATACCTGGTTTATGAAATCAAATCATGTTTCATTTCAGGAAGCACAGTAGTTCAGTTGTGTACATCTTCAATTACTAGTGTCAATGCCATACACAATGAGTTGAAAAGTATAATACTGTAGTATTAATATGCTGATCATTCTGTCTGGGAACATAAACAGACCAAACTGTAACAATGATTAAAATTGTTATGCCATAAATTGGAGAAGCAAGCATGATATAAAAAATAAAAAGCTTCTTTGTCAAGTCAGCTATACATCAACACTGGACTGTAAAATTAGTCTGGACCAGGTGATGAGTTGGTATTGCACATTACATTAAAAGATTTATAAAATAAAAACATTTTGGCATACAAGGACGGGCAGTTCAGTTCAGTACCCCTACTACCTGAAATAGTCGTAGAACCACAAAGCTCTACAGTAAAAGAGAACCATATTTAAAACAACATGCAACATAAAACTGGCACAAAATAAAAATGGAAAGTTGTCCTCTGTCTGAGCAGTATACCAGGCAAGTCCTCTGAGGCATTTCCTCAGCAAGGAGTGGAGAAATGACATGCAGTAGGAGTGTTCAAATCAGTGTGTCTTGAATTGCATCCTCTTCATCTCATTCTAGTTCATTCAAATAGTTCAGAATAGCAGCATAGAATTACTCACACCATTCCTTCCGGCGAAGATGCCTCTGTATCCAAAAAACTGCCTTATTGGCCGTTAATGTCTTGAATGATGGAGTTGGTGGTGGTCAGACCAAAGATGAATGCTCCAAGTATAACTGTGATTACACCATACACCACCAACACATGCCAACTGTAGGTGAGAGAAGCAACATGAACGAGTTAGAAATATTATTTCAAATGGCACCAAAGGAAAGGACCTGTTCAACTATTGAAAATGTAAAACAAAAATAATCATATTACCTCACATAACTGTTAGGGATCCAAGTAATTTAATATTAAATCTGCCAATACAGAATCCCCTCCCGATCCAAGATGAATTGTTGTTCTACATTTTACAGCCGCACATCGCACACTTCAAAAACATTTAAGTTGGTAAAGCCAATCAAATGAAGTACGATAGTGGCTGTTGGACTACTTAAAATGTCCCCTTTGATTACTTAAGCGCTATTTTATATGCTGTCGTAGAGTTTGGCTAAAATCCCCCTTTAAAATATCTCCACACTGCAGACAATTTAGCAGCTGCTGAACAATAAATATGGTTAATGGTTGGTTTCCCAACTGAAAGGAAATCAAACAATTCCCTTGAGTGACCGGTTGCCAAGTAATGATCAACACCATCTTACCTGGAAGATCTGATCTCAGTCTCTGAAAGCTTGGCTTGAATGAGACACAGACCTATTGGGGAGAGAAGAAAAAGGAATGAACGAACAGATGTTAAAGTATCACAATTGTTGCGTCATTAGAGCTTTGAACACAGTGCCAAATATCATACAATCATACCTGGGAAAACAAAGATGAAACAGGCTGCTAGTCCTCCAATTAGTGATATCACCCGGCCTATATCTGGGATGAAGAGGGCGAGGATGAGGGTGATAGAAAACCACACCAGTGTCTGCAGTATCCTGCGTCTCTGCTCACGGCGCACATCCACCTCAACCTGCTCGCCTTGGAAACGCAGCCACAGTCCTTCTATAACTGCCCTGGAAGAATGGAACAGTAATATTTATTACTACAGTGTACTACAGTCTACTGTGAGAAAATACTACGGTATATTAACACACCATTGTGAATTGCATTTTCTAATTATCACACCGAGACCAGAAGAAGATGATGAGTTACTGTAGGACATGTATTCTTTAATATTGGTCTTTGTATGGATCTTCCACACACTACTGAGTTCCCCAACACGGATTGTAAAATGAATTACCGGTAAGTGTAAAAATGCCCAAAATGTGTTGTTTTTTCTTTATTACTGTGGGTGCAATCCTTCAACCCACTAAGCAACTCAAAGCAAGGGTGAATACCAACCATTTAACATTTTTGCATTTCTTGCGCTACCACACGTTTAACTGTGTTACTCATTCCACGAATGCCCGGTTCTTACATGCTGTACCTCGTTGTAAAGGTGTCTAATCAACGATAAAAACAATATAAAAAGAACAACAATCACTAGCCACATCATTTGTGGCTACGAAGGAGAGTTCAAAGTACTGTACATGGGGATAAGGTGCTAGAGCATTATTACCCGTTTAAAACGTATATGGCGTGGAACAAATGAATTTGTGAATAGAAGAGCGTGTTATTGTTGCCTACTGTATGTGGCAGCAGTTCAAATGAGGGTTAGGGTGCCTAGTCTGGTTGTTTGACTTCTTCTTGTCTTGTCTATATCTGTATGCATTCCGTACTTGTCTGTGCCTCAGTAGCATTGCCTTACCTGCCACAGAAGTGCAAAATGGGATAGGAAGTGACAACACAGACGATGATGAAAGCTCTAGCGATGGCAACTGCAATGTCATCAGGAGGATATGACATCAGCACATCCTGGCTAACATTGGAGCCAAATGACAGGAACCCACAGACACCTGCAGGTGGACGATATTAAATTACCACTGAGTTATTGTGTCAGGTCAAAGAGATTCTATATAAAGAGAAGACAGTCCTTAAATATTTGGAATCACCACTAGATGGCGCATCACTCCAACATGGCAGCAGCACTTTCTATGCAACACCATGTAAACATGCACGGCCACGTGTGCACGCATACATGCGTGCACACATGCACCCTGACATTCTGAATTAATATGTTAATAATTTCTGCTTTGATCCATTCATAAATATGACAAATATATGATATTCGTCTGTGAAGACGAATAGCCTTCAGGACAATAAAGATTATTATTAAAATGGGTGAATAAATATATGAGAGTAGAATAGGATTAAAACAAGTTCTTGTTTTGTACAGCGTGTTAATGTTTTTTAAAGCAACCGGAAGTTACGTCATCACTCCAATATACTATGGGACTTAATGGGAGTGTCGCCTCTTCATATAGAATCTATTTGGTCGGGTATTGTACCTTATATTCAAACCACTGAGTGTATATGGGAACCCAAGTGGATGCACCCCAATGTAAAACGTTTGCAAAAAATAGTCAGAGATACATTAACATTGAACAACATACCTGTCCCTGTGTACACAAAGAGGCAGATAATCATGCTGAAAGTGACTACAATTCCCCAAGGTTTAAGCTCACTCCTTTTCATGCTCTTGAACACTGGGACCGCGCTGACATGGCACTGTGAAATAGGAGGAGAGACAAGGAGGAGTAAATACATTTTCTCTCAACATTCAACAGAAGTCCCAACAAGTCAAACACTCTTACAGTACTTACAGTAGCGATTGACCTATAGATTTGGCCTCAACAGGACATTAACCCATTAAGACCTGAGGCCGATTCTCTGAATGCCTTCTAAGTCAGTAGTTATCGCACTTTCAACAAAAAATGTTCAAAAATTGCAGGTGTACAGGCTCGCATCGCTGGTACAGTGCAATGGTAAGAAATTCAATGATAGAATTTGAATGAGTAACAATTTCGACATTTTATCTACCTTTGTTACAATGTTTTAGTTCACCTTCTTTCTCCGACAGGCGTATATAAATTAGCTTAAGTTTCACTATGTCCCTCTTTTTGTTGTTTAATGGGCAAACTAACTTCATGATCGAAAATCATACAGTACCTGGAAACCAAAACATATGGTGGGCATTGCGTTGAACACAGCAGTCCAGGACGACGCACTGTAAGAAACACACTGGTTTAGCACAATGTTGATGTTAGTGTTTGAAAGAGAGGCGAATATCATCAAATATGCTGTTTAAGCTTTGATATCATCATATCCCAGCAGGAGAAAAAGCTGTGAATTGAAGGAGGCACGATACACTCGTATTACATACCCGTACTAATATTAAGAGCTCACCTGGTAGGAATGTAGCCTGGAACTGACTCTTTATCAGGCCAGATGTACTTGATAATGACGACGATGGTAACATACCAGGTACCAATGACACTCAATGTACTATATTAAAAACACAGACGGATATCTCATGTTACATTTTATAGGAAATAATGAAATGTTAAACTGTTTAAGACTATTCTTGAGTGATAACTACCTGGCGTATTTCTGAAAGCCAATCTCTTTGGGGATGGAGAGCGGTAGAATAACCAGGACTGCAGTAACAACGATGGTGAACTTGCGGTCCGTGTACCAATTGTTACTAACCTCCCCTTCCCCTTCATGATATATTGCAGCCATCACTATATAAAAAAAGGACAAAGTAAACATTATTACACAATATTGTAATGTTAATGTATAATCCAGTGCACACTATAGAACTTGACTATTTTACTTTAAGTAGTTGTTGTCTTCAAATAATAAACATAAGTTCAATGCGTGCACAGTATATTTACAGGGTAGAGTCATGACATACTGTTTACTGTGTGTGTGTGTGTGTGTGTGTGTGTGTGTGTGTGTGTGTGTGTGTGTGTGTGTGTGTGTGTGTGCTAGATATGCAGAATTAAGAGGGAAGTGATAACAGATGGAAGCGTCACCGGTCACATTCTGCTACACTTGCAAGCAGACAGAGATAGAAGTTCTACACTACTGTCAGCACTTCAGATCATGCAATGTTGCATGGAAGGGTCATGTGATGAATAGTATGGAATAGCAGACGTAGTAGTAGTTGGCTTTTACACCCTTTGCTCTTATGTAGGAAGACAGAGGCGAATTCTGACAGCATGCAAAACAAACTGGGAAAAAAAGCACACACTCACAGCGGTCTAGCTGGTCTCCAATGACAATGAAGAATGCAATGCAGGTGCCGAAGGTGTAGACAGCAATGGCTACTTCACATAAAACGCCTGTAACCTTCCCACAAGAGGCCCTAACTACCTCTTGATAGGTGCTTTCATTACTGACCTAGTAACAACACAAGGGACAAAAAAAGAACAAAAAAAGGAATATCATGCATTATGATGGATATACAGTCAGTGAAAAAGCCTTAATTTGTATTTTGTCGTGCGACTTGTCACGTGATAACAATAACTGCAAAATGTTATTTTTGTGGGGCAACTCAGCAAAACATAAAATAAAGTACTCTAGGACTTGTGTATGAAGTTATTTTTGCTATGTATGAACACACATATTGAATTTCTGATAACAGTTTCTGATAAAGTTACGCATAGCAACAGACTATCAGCTAAGAAATTCAAGAAAACGACTCAAAGCTAAACATATGGCAGCATGTGAATACATAATTAAACACATCCCTTACAAATTAAATATACAGCATAAATAGCACATTTCAAATTACTTCTTCAATGCCAACAGGCATGACATGCCGTTTACTGGCAGGCAGAGCAAGTTAAGAGACATCAAGGTAAAATACGAAGAGTTATAGGGCTGCGAGTGATCGATCTCTTTTTTTTTTTAATGTTTTTTTGTGGCTTTCGCCTTTTATATATTTTATGGAGGGACAGACAGTAGGCTGACAGGAAATGGTGGGGGGAAGACACTGCCAGACTGGGCTACCAGCCAAGGTGCCTGGACCACTGAGCCATGGCTCAGGCGAGTGATTGATCTCTAAATCGATATATATATATATATATATATATATATATATATATATATAGACGGGTTGAAAGCATGTGAGCAAGGCAGAAAGTATTTCAGACCATCATTCATTCAGACCATCATTCATTCAGACCATCATTCAGATCAACATCAGATCAGACCACCAAGTGACATAATAAACGGTAGACCCTAGGCCTAGAGACAGACACTCACCTGGGAACAGTAGCCTAGGACCACCAATCCAGTGATAATGAAGGTCAACATGAACTGAAATAGGAAAAAAAAGTATTACATTATGTTCTTCTGTTGTGGTGGTCAATCAAAAGAGTATCCATATACAGTATGTTTTGTAGTTGACAGACAACAGTTACCTTTTTAACAAAAATCTTATCCCACGATTTTGTAACCCATTTTTTTCACCCAGTGTCAATTATCTAATGTAATCCTGGGCCCTACACTTCCTTTGCAGGTATGATGAGATCTTTAAACAAAGATGTTAATAGTTTGTTGGGAACATGTCTTCCAAGAAGTGGAGGGAATGAGCTGTATACATTTAGAACAGAACCTCTCACCGTCTGAAGCATTATTCCAGCAGTCACGCCTCCTGCCATATTAAAGGCTGCTGGGAAGTTTAGGAGCCCCGCTCCGAGTGCTGCATTCACTACGATGAAGACAGCTCCCACACATGACACCCCTTCACTCTTTCTCCTGTCTGGATCAAGGTGTGGGACAGAGTCCACACTGGGGCTCTGCAAGAGCCATGCTCTTTCTCCAGGGTCCTCACTCCCTACTCCAACCCAGTCTGCTGTGTCGCTGTTAATCGCCATGTTTAACAGTCAACTGCAAGTCCACAAGGCCACACGTCCTCCACAAAAAACAACCTAGGAGGAACAGGCAGGGTGCTCAGCCTGGGTGAAGGGACAAGAAATCACATCAGAGTGTCAATGTCCAGCCTGTTCTCTGAATCCAAGTTCAAATACCACAAATAGTCATGGGTTTCAAGTTAACTTGTTTTATGATGCAGAAATATATCTATAACGTTTTCTACGAAGCCCATATCTATTATGCATTATAAACATACTGAATCTGCTATAACACTGTATTATAGTTAAGCACTCACAACATATAATGCATATGTTTTACAACACAAATAATTGTATAACCACTTATACAGTCATGTGTAAATGCATTAAATTCTTCATATAACAATGCAAAATTACAATTATAAGTAAGTAGGGCTTTATAATAGTCGTAACACATTATAAATCCTTTTACAATTACTTTTAAGTTCAAATATCTAGTATTATATTATGATTATAATTTCTGAATGCATTATAATCACTTTCATTCATTGGGCGTTTAAACCCATTAAAAACATCTGTGTAACCAGTAAACACATTATTTTATACTTTGTCTATTCAAAAATAGTGAATGTGCGTGCAAAGTGCAGACCCTGAATATATATATTATTTTAAAGCGAACATTTCTAACTCAAATCTTCGCTCCTGGGGATCTCTGGAACATTTTTTGTTTTCTTATAGATGGGGGTCGGCAGCCAAATGCATAAAACTGTGTAGAAGATATGACCAGTGTTGTGGGAAATATGAAGACTCAAATCTATATAGTATATGGTTCCATGCTAGTCTGTCTGGTCGTGTCTGTGAGCAACGACACCTTGGCCTGAAAGCCTGTCTTAAGCCAATCAAGCTGTATGTAAAAGAACATGTCACATTGTCACACCTATTGTTTGTTATGAGACCCTGCTGGGACTGAATAGGTATCACTAGGTAGGTCCTGTCTCAGGAGGGGGGCGACACCCAAGACAGTCATTGTATTGTACCTTTGTGATGGTCATGTTTATCTGTGGGGTATAAGAGAGGACCTACGGAGAAGCTCAAGGACTGGTAAGATGGAGACCACGAGGGAGAGATGTACTGGGACTGGGAGACAAGGTTGAGTGAGAGAGGCTAAGCCTGCTAGACTGAGAGATGTTGTTTGCTTGTTGCTGTTCTTCTGAATAAACTTCTAAGATATACATTCACCCGGATGGACATACAGTATAATATATTTAAATATAAATATATAATATATATATATATATATATATATATATAAATATATTATACTGTATGTCTATTTGAATATTTAAAAATCTAAAATAAAGATTTAGAAGACATTTGTAGAATCGGCCTTAGGTCTTAATGGGGTTAAACAAACCATTACCTATGCAAGAAAGAACACAAAATGTTTCTGCATACACCTCCAGGGTTTTCAAATGTATGCCCAATTATTAATTCCTCATCAATATTAAATAAAGACTTGTAAGTTGTAAGGTTAATTAAAGAAAAATCACAAGAAACCTCAAGTCATAAAAACACTCATGACCAACCAATTCATGTATGAACTTTAGAAGAACACAGTTTATGACAGTCATAAACTCAGTTTCATTCCAGTCAGCCACACATTTGGGCATGTGATCAGTAAAGAGAACAGAATCGTTTTGTTTAATGCAATTCATGAATTCACTTTGGAATAATGAACCCTTGCTCACCGAGACCACAATATAAATAAAAGATGCACTTTAGCTAGTTTTAATGTCAAGTACAGCAGATGACTGCATACCTTTGCGCAAGCCAAGTGTGAGGTGGTATAATCATGCATTAAAATCTTGGCTCATATCCTCCACACACCACATCTCATTATCACCTCCAGGAACATGGAACAGCGACATCTACGGGTCACATGATCAACGAGCACCCACATCTAAGCTAACCTAATAGAACAGTGAATGGATAGTGTTGTTTCTCAGAACGTTTTCAAACTTTTCAATAAATTGTCAGGGCGAGTGAACACCTGAAACCCTAGTAGGAAGGAAGCCTAAAATCCAAATGTAGAAATCAGTTAAGACTTCTGTTAATGTTGACCTATTTCAATATGTTACTATAGCATTGAATAACACAGGGCAGGGGAAATAAATGCAGGTTGTAGCTGCCAACATAAGCTAAAACTGATGATTCAGGCACCTAACGTTTAATAGCCAATATGATTTAGTGAATAACTGAAGAATAAGTGCAGTCCCAAAGTTTTCAAATAAATCTGAGGTCAATAACGCTACAGCAGCTAGCTCTATGTTGACCAACCTTCACCAGACAAAAGAAAATAAATGATATCCTTATTTCACCATGTTTTTCATTTCTTCCATTTTTACAGATTATAACAATTGCAGAGGGATTTACCTTGTACGTTGCAGCCGGGCAGCCCTCCTGTCCTCCGAATGAGATAGTGATACTGTTGGTGTTGTGAACACTGGTCCACTGACTCCACTCCCCACCTAGAATAAGCAGTGGGCACGTGACCCGTGTGATAGCCTCACGTGATTGGAGCGTTTGGGAATTGTAGTCTTAGCAGTAACACGTTGCATTAGTGGTTTATTCAGTTACACAAAATCAGGTCTCAGTAAAAGATTGGTATAATACAGGGCATTGAAATTTGATTGCTTTTTAGAACACTTGTTTATCGTTTACATTAGTCTTTATTTTAAAGATAATCAGCATGAGGGGAGAAAAAAAACACACATTCTAATTTCTTCTAGAATTGATTTATTGTTCGTTCAGAGTTAAGTACATGATCACAGATCAGTGACCCATTATTCACTGACTTTTCATTGGGGGAAAACATCGTTTGGACATTTATCCCTCAATAATCTGTCAATTTCTTAATGAGGCCAATATGTTATGAGTGGTAACATCCTTAAATGAGAACCAGATGCATTTTGTTATTTCCCCCCAAAGTTCAAATACGGAAAGAAATCAAGTTGGGTGTTTGGATTTTTTAGGGCATGAAAAAAGTTGCGTCTAGAAATTGTGCAAAGGAACCATCCATCAATAAAACCTTGTTAGAAGTCTCATGACTAGTGCTCGTGTTGCAAGGGAAGGGACATTGATTGAAGAGAACTGACTTACCGCTGTCTGTCACACAAGCAACCAACTACATTGAAATGCAAAATATTCCTACAGGACAAATACTGCATATAGGGAAGACAAGATAGAGCAATGACAAGAGGATACGATAATTAAGAGACAGAGGATACGATAATTAAGAGACAGTGGCCAGTCAATAATCATGTTGGTTCTTTCCTGAAACCAGATTGATTGACTGATTGTGCTTGTTGGTTGATAAGCAAGCAAAGCTCAACACTTTAGGTTTAGGGATTGTGGTAGTATATACACACACACACTGTAGAGTGTTATTCTACTGAAAGCGACAAAATGCCATATCTCCAATAAAGTGCTATGAGATTTTAATATAATGGTGTCAGCTTCAAGGAGGAAAACATAACTCTGGCGACATACATGAAGATCACAATTGCCCACAGCAGACAAATAAAGCTATGAGAAGAACAATCTAAAATGCAACCAGAATGTGTCCAAATAATAAATAAGCACAGACAAGGTCCTCAGATATCAGCCCTGCGGTCAGTAGTGAGGCAAGTTGTTTTACAACCTTTGACATAGTTGTCTCTCCAGCAGGAAGATAGATGTGTGTTTGGAAACTAAAAAGAAACAAACTGTTTAACAATAACCCCAATGCTAGAGACTCACTGGTCAAAGTTGAACTCATGACGAAATCCAATCAATAAAATGTCAAACCCAACATCCAGATCTTTCTCTATGATGGAATGAAAGGAAAATGGAGACAAATTAGAATTGACACACGGAGCTCCTCTTATAGAATATAGTTGCTTTGATGTCGTCTCTCCTACAGTATGTGTTCCTCTACTTGGTGACTGCATGGATTCCTTGTGCCAAGTATCCCACGTTGCCCGAAGTAACACCAGCCATGGAAATCCTGCCATCCTTGGTCATGTACACAGAGAACTCCTTCGTCAGGCGCTCAACCTGCAATAGGATTTATGGTCATATGGTCAGCAGCAGCACATACAGTGTGCATACCAGTACATTACAGTCACAATGGAATGACCATACTCTGCTCAAGGCAATTGTCTTTCTGTAGATCTTAAAGGACAACTTGGGGTTTTTTTCAACCAAGGAGTGTTTTTCGTGCAAAACTAATGCTTGGAATGGATTCAGAATCATGAAAACCCCCTAGTTTGACCCCTAGTTTGGCCATAGCCCAAATGTGCTGACTTAATCACATTTGTGATGACGGCTATGGCCATTGTTTGCCCAAGGAGTGTTTTTCTGGCTCCCAAGACATGTACAGACGTCCTGGGCACTGCATGGGATAATTCCCAGGACGTCCGTGGACATCTTGGGCACAAATTGTGTTAACACAAAAGCATCAGTGTCATTTTAGCTATATAGTGTATATAGCAACATATGTTTTTCAGAAAACAGTTATATAGTAGGCATTTGTAGAATCAGGCTTGGGTTAAATTGATCTTAGGGATCAATACCTGCGTGCGTGTGTATGTGTATTTTGTCAAGACAGACAATTGATAAATGGATACCTGCGTGTGTATGTGTATTTTGTCAAGACAGACAATTGATAAATGGATGAAGGTGCCTCTCAATCTTTTTTTTTTTTATCTACCTTTGGGAAAGTCTATTGCAGGAAGCTCAAAGAGCAATATGTCCGCCATTTAAAATGCGCCCTCTGTCTCCGTCTCTTCTTCTGAAGATGCAAGTAGGCCGGGCACAGCACATGCTTGCGACCAGCAGCAATAAGTTTGGTTTGATTATGTATATGTGTTTTCAAGCCTTATGACCTGCTTACAGAACAAGATAATAACAGACTGTCCCTTCATGATTCTTCACACCAAATTCTATCTAGGATTAGCAGAAGAAAATTAGACAAATTAAAAACATACACCCTACATACTTATTTGACCGAGCTCCCCCAGAACTGTTACTTTTGCCCATCAAAATTCCAGACCAAAACTCTTCCCCCCCAAAAATAGGGACACTACTGTTCAAGTGGACACACCCTGTAAAGAATATACGCATCCATGTACCTGTTCAGGTTTAAGGCCTGTGAAGCAGAACATGCCAATCTGATCGATAACATGCTGCCAGTTGTGGCTGGAGCCCTCCTTCTTCAGGCCAGCCTCCAGCTTTTCCCTCATCACGATGATGCGATTGGCCATGTCATGAACCTCCTCCAACCTGTTTGAAAAACAAAGTAAAATGATTGTAGTAACTTACGATAATGTTATGACATAAACAAGATCTGTGCTTAGACTATATGTACATCCAAATCTCACACACACATACACAAATTCTAAAGACATACCACAGTGAACGCAGTTCTGGTGTGTTAAGGATGGTTGCTGCGATTCTGGCACCATTCATTGGTGGATTCGAGTAAATGGGTCTGATAAGAATCTTAAGTTGAGACTCAACCCTCTTGGTCTCCTCTGCATCCTTGCACACAACTGTGAACCCGCCAACACGCTCACCTGTTTATAAAAACACATAGTGTCAAACAACTTCTGATCTAAGCAAAGTATTTCTGCCGTAAATAAATCATTTAATATTATGCATTTGCCAATGTTGGCCTGTAAATGAGCCACTGTTACACAGTACACAAGATATTACATTAATACACAATTTTAACAACTTTCTTTTGGTGATTTTATCTACTTTATGACAATGTACCTTGTGAATGGTATAGTAGCACACTTTCAATTTATCATTCACACCAGTAGGTGGCAGTAAGGCTAAAGAAATAAATCTCCCCAAATCCACTGGTCAAGGTGTCATGTGTTCCATCTGATGGCATTTTAATGATGGGTAGTGGGTACATGGTGTCAAACGGAACAGAAATAAGTTTATTTTGCTATGCAGCAGTTGAGGAGAACGCAACTGTGTATTCTTATAAGCACTGAACATGCATATGATTTTTAGTCCAAACTTCTCACATACAGTTTTGAGTAGTTCAATTTGAAAGATTTTTTATAGTTTACTCTTTCCACTTCTGAACAATCCTGCATTGACTGTTGAGCAATGTCCCATGTCAACACAGAAAAAGAACAAAGGAGGTTTACCATGATAGCCATTAGTTGTGTAACAAGAATGACTTAAACCCTTTCGCTCTTTCTTCAACTACTTAAACCCCATATGGTTGAGTGGAGTCACTCAGTTCTCTATGCTTGTAACTTTTGTTTTGGTGCTACGTTAAGTTTAATATCATGATAGTGTACTGACCATAGAGACCCATATTCTTTGCAAAGGACTGAGAGAGAACGACGTTGTGACCCTGTTCAATGAAGTAACGTACAGCCCAGGCGTCTTTATCGATGTCTCCACTGGCAAAGCCTTGATAGGCCATGTCAAAGAACACCAGCAGGTCCCGTTTCTTAGAAGTGAAAAGGATGAAAGAGTGAAGAAAACAGGCAATTAACTAATGTGAAATAACTTGTTTTCACACAATGGTTAATCTTGGTTGTACTCCAAGTCCTGACTTTGACAAGGTGCACTAGTGTGTAGCAACAAAAGTTTAAGGAGAGTTAGTGCATTCTCACCTTAATCATTTCAGAGAGCTCTTTCCATTGTTCTGGCTTGGGGTCCACACCAGTAGGGTTGTGGGCACATGCATGCAGCAGGATCACACTCTTTTCTGGGATTTGCTGTGGAATAAAAATCACACAGGTCAACACCTCAATTCTACATCTTCTCAAGTCATTCTTAAACCCCTAAATACCTGTCTCTTCACATACCGAAATATCATCAAGTGCCCCTTTGAAGTCAAAGCCACAGGTGGAAGGATCGTAATATCTGTATGCTTTGAGCTGCATGCCAGCGTCCTTGAAGATGGGTGTGTGGTTACCCCAGGAAGGCTTGGGCAGGTACACATCACGAGGCCCACCATGGAAACGAGACTGGAACAAAGGAAAGGATTTAATGACTAATCCATCCAACCCTCAACCTACATTAATAAACATGTATGACTTGAAAAATAATGGGGGAAAAAAAAAGGTCCAAACCAGGAAATTGGCTCCGATGCGAAGAGATCCGGTTCCTGAGATGGTTTGGACAGTGATGCTCTGTACATGGAAGAGAATGATTACTGTAGTGGCTTTACCATATCAAGTACTTAAAATTAAGACATTATCACGCTAGTTTATTTATAATTATTCATTTGTGAAATACAGATATAGCTAATGGTATGAGAAAAAATATGTAAAAAAGTACTAAGGTACACCTTTTTGTACTCTTAGGCTAATAAAGATCTAGTGGTGGTGCAGCACACTAGCGCCCTCTATTGACGGGCCACCAGTGCCAGCCACTGATCATGAGTAAAGCAGCTAAAAACAAACAACTTACTCTGCCACTCTTCAAGACCTCATTATTATCTCCAAAAGCAAGCTGGGCACACACTTTGGTAAATTCCCCCAGACCACCAATCCCAAGGTACTCCTTATCCATCTGCTTAGCTGCAATCAGAGCCTCTGCCTATAAGGAAAATTCAAAATGCAAGATTACAGAAAGAAGCATGTTGATTCCTTTTGAATACACAATAGCTTCTTAATTCAAGTTAATTGCATTTGCTACAAGCATAAAATAACTGTACACCCTTATGGTGATTTAGTAAAGAAATTCCCCTAATTAAAAACACGTGTGCCGTAGGCCTAAGACATGTTCCACTGCTATAGCAGCCGAGGTAAGGATGACAGTGCAATAATGAACCAATGAGAAACATACAGACGTGCAACACCCCTAAACCTAAAAACATCACAAATCTTGCACTTAATCTTATACTCCATAGTGGAATATATGTGACCAAATTTGACTGACTGGACTTTTGTGTCATATGAAAGCAGGGAATCATAGCTTCAAACTGACATATTGGTTGTTCAGTTTGACCCACCAGTTTTGGAGATTTGGCTTATAGAGTAATGACTTGCCCCTTGCGGTGGGGGTTACACCTTTGGGGATAGAGAGAGAGAGATCACTTTACCTTGCGGACACAGCTGAGCACGAAGGGCTTGCCATTGTCGTCTCTGTACGCCCCGACACCCAAGTTCATCTTCTTGGGGTTGGTGTCTTTCTTGAAAGCCTCACTCACTCCCAGGATGGGATCTGGGGGGCCCATCTGCACTCCACCCCACCATGAGCTGCAAGGAAGCCCAATAAGTGAATGGTAGAAAGACACACACATTGGATAATAAGAGCGTGTGGCAGGGAGGGATCATATGAGGGTCAAGGATGGGTCATGGGTGATGAGGCAGGGTCAAGAGTCAGATGTAAATAGTGTGCACTCACTGCACTATAAATAAACTCTTAAACCAGAAACGACAGAAATAGGAAAAGCATGTGAAGGAGAAAACTAGTTTCACTCCAATTCACAGGAAATTGTATTAATAAGCAATCTATACAGCTCATCGCCAACACTGATTGCACTTAGTTTATAACACTTCTGCCGTTATTCTCTCGTACTCTGGCTTCTGTGTGCAGTCACTGCAGTGCCACCCCAGACAGTTTTAGGTTTCTTGCTTAAATATTAAATATGATCTGTCCTTAACCCTATATTAATTTGAATTTTTAATCCTATATGAGCCCAATTGCAAACACATATCCCTGCTTCAGCTTCTGATGACTGACATTGACCTCTAAGTTTATGTTTTGACCATTTTTCGATTAGTCATTTCACATGTCATGCTGTTGATTTCCATTACAAATGCACAAAGTAGCCTCAGGCAGTTTAATGTAGAAATCAAGGTTGCGCATCATTGCACAATGTTGAAATCAAGGTTGCGCATCATTGCACAACTTCTGAAGTGGGAACTGGGCATACCTGCGGAAAAGAATGTTGAAATTGTCTGAGGTTGAAGGAAACTTTGATAGTGGAAAATTCAATGACCAAAAACTATTTGAGAGAGAATATACAGAACGCTGGCAAATTTAGCAGACTGATGTGCGAGAGCAAGCCATTAACGGTATGTGAACTTGAGCTAAAAGAAAGATGGGTATTTTTTTCCAATGTTAATGTTTAACAATTAAATAACTAATGAATATAATATAAATAACTAATGAATGTCGACACATTCATTAGAAGGGCAATAGTCGTCATGAGATGCAGGGATCTTTGTTTCCAATAAGTCTGTGGAGTTTGATGCAGAAATTAGAATAGACTTAATGGTCCATTCCACGCATGCATGTTGCACATAAATATCTTAAAATCTATTTAAGTGAAATACCCCTTTAACTCGTCACCCGCCCGTCAACTTGGAGCATGCCAACCTAATTAGCCATTCTCATATCCCAGTCTGTGACCACCAACTCAAGTTCAATATGGCTTAAATGTTAGTTACTTCCAGGTAATTATTCTGGTAAATCTGCAGCACGGAGTCAATGTCTAGCTCCAACAATTACATTGCCATTTATGGACATAATTGTCACCATCCCAGATGCATTGTAATTTAAATCAATAGCAAACCTTCAATATTGAAAATGTGTGTCTTCACGTTTAAGTTATATGTCAAATCTTATAGTAAACCTCTTTCACATGACACCAGGCTAAGGCTACACACAGCTAATCAGCTAACAGTGGTCCTAGTGGATTAGAGTTAACAGGCTTGGACATTACAGGAGACAATGTGCATACATTGTTGGTAAAATACAATGTTCATAAGGTCAGTCTCAATGTCTCATTCATGTCATGGAACCATGTAATATATGTATGTATACACACACACACACACGTCACACACACACACACACGTAAAGCCCATGCATGAACTATCACGAAATATCACCCACTCAGTGTCATCACCTGTGGGCTGTTGCAGAGACATTTTTTTTATCTCACAGCTAATTGAACTGCTATAAATGCCCAATCATAAACCATTTTATTTTGTGCATATACAATGCATTTATTTTCTTCTACACGGAAACCAATAACTATGTGAAAGTCCCCTTTCCTTTCAACAGCTTTTGGTAATGAGCTAATTGTCACAATCACCTTTGCTTGATAAATGTAGACTAAATTATGTTGAATGTAAAATGACATTTCATGCACTCACTGAAGACAGCTTGGAGCTAAAATTAGACCTAAAGCTGTAAAAGTAGTGCCAGAGGCACAGACAACCAGACAGATAACAAATAAGGTTGAATGTTTATAAGTTGCATTATTATTTTTGTGAATAACTTAGCTTGAACTGCTGAACTGATTGAGAAGACAATGGCCGACTGTATTAATATAGCTTAGCCATCTATAGAGATCTGTACTCACTGTTGAGCACAGATACAGAAAACGATCACTTGTCCAAAGCTGTGTTATTGCAGGAGTGGAGTAGGAGTAGAGTGCGTGTGTGCATGCAGTGTGCACACAAAACCTTTGAACGTCTGAACTTACAAACATCAGACACTGACATCAAGGTCCCAGTGCCAGGGTTCAATGGCCCTACTTAATTAGAATGGCCTACTGTTGATTTTGGTCAAATAACTATAGGCCTTGTTTATTGTAAATTTAAATTCAGAATTTGAAAGCCAACCGCCACGCCAAGTATGTATTCCTTACATAGAATACATACTTTACAAAATGATAGACTTGATCCAGGGCCAGAGTCTGCATCGGTTGCATTCAAACTTGCATAATGTAAGTTTGAATGCAACCGATGCAGACTCTAGCCCTGGATCAAGCCCATCATCGATGCATTTTATTGAGTGTCTGACAAATGATATGATAGTCTTGATCCAAGCCAACTTAACCAAGGCAAATACGCAGAGCATTGGATTTGGACAGACACATTTTGAATGACAGGACTCACGTGTGCATATGACACGTTCTGAAATTATACATTCATACATTATTTTCCTGTAAAAACCACTGCAGTAAAAACGACCATCACTGTAAAGTATTTGCCCTCCAAAGAGAACGCGAAAGGACACACTGACGGGTGATGACAACCATGGATGACAGACCATCGTCCTCGGGTCTAGACTCGAACCAATCAACGTCCTCGGGTCTAGATTCGAACCAATCAACGACCAAAGTCAAGATCACGATAACCAATTATCTTGTGCGAAATTCCACAACTACGGGACGTCGCTTGGATCAAACAGGCGAACGCCGCGATTCATTGCGACCCTGAAGAGGAAATACTACCCACGGAAATGTTACGTAAAATAACTTTGTGACTGCACCGATTTAGCCTAAATGAAGATAAAATCAGAGGAGACAGCAGCGTGTAAAGTATCATTATTCAGATCTAGTAGCAGTCGTTCAACAATAGATGAATAAAGACAGCTGAATGTAGGCCTGTGGGTGTCCGTTTGACCGCTATCTGCATTAGCTATATTAGCTACTTGGTTAACCTAACCGAGGTGTATTAGCTACTATAGCTACTGGGTTAACAGAGGTGTAATTGTAAACCAGGAGGCTCAGCCTCAGTGAAGCTCGCTGGCCGGTCTGTCGAGTATCATAAGAGCTATACTAGCTAAACGTTAGCATAGCATACCTACAAGCTCACAGCGCATCCTAGACGCGACGCGCTGTGAGCTTGTAGGTCAGTGTTAAAACTCCTTGTAGAAGAAGCTACTAAACACAGACAAGCAGCAGCAGGAACACCTGACCCAGAGCCTTAGATTCTATTACATGGCTCTGACCTGACCGACTCCGAGCGACACATTCATGAATGAATGGTGACTGACAAACGCCCGACGAACGAAGGATGGGTTCTTTTTAAAAGGACAATGCGGGAGGCACGGTACCTGTTGCGGGTGGACAGAGCTCCCAGGGACGGGGAGATGTTCCCGACGCAGAAGATCACCTTGCTGGACTTGAGGAGGGCCATGGTTGTTGCAACACATACACAGTCAGACTGTGGAGAACGAGCGGACGGACCTGATGTAAAGGGCACGCACTAAGCAGCACGCTACGTGACGTAGGCACGTTCTGGTCACGTGGTGTTTGCGTCAAAGGCAAAACGTGCGCGAGCCTCTATCCTCTATGGCGCGAGCCCGTGTGACTACAATATGATTGATTGATTGAAACATTTATTTCCCAGTATGTAGAATGGGTACATTTCAAACGAAAGCACAAGTCAATACAAAAACTGCTACTTTTGAGGACGAAACCGAAAAGCACTAGACTTTACATCATCAGGGTCCTCCATTTTCAATTAATCAGAACATTTAAAGATGTACAAATATACACTTCTATTATGAAAACAGGAAATGATCATATAAAGAAAGTGAAAAACATGTGCAGTATGGGAAAAATAAGGGGTGGGGTGGGGATTGATTGATTGATTGATTGAATACTATCAACAGGCAGTTGTGGAAAAGTTATACACATTATTTTACTTATACAATGCGTTATGATGCGACACATGTGAGCTTGTAGAGCGGCTATCCTATTTTCAAATGACCGAAATATAACTGAAGTGGTTACTGACTTACTTAACTTACTTAAGTTTGCAAATAGTACAGTGCAGAGCAGCTAAAGTGGCACGACTTTCAATGGTTCTAAAAAGCACATCAGCACCAATTTCACAAACCACACCAAGGATGCCCAGTAGCAATCCTATGCCCATGTAGCGCACTAGCCTACACAATACATTTGATTGATTGATTGAAGTATGTATTAACAGTTTGCAGAATTACAGGTCCACCTTGTTCAATTCATCCTAACATTTAGAGACATACAAATATACACTTCTATATACCAAAAAACAGGAAATCATCATCATAAGGGAGGTAAAAAGGGATTCAGTTTTTATGGGGGCCAGTTTCGAATTGCAGCCCGTCCGTAGGTGCCCTTTGATAGCAGTTTTGAAGGAGTCAAGGGATTCACATGTCTTAATGACCGCATAGGACCCCTGGGCCACCAACATGCAAAGGGGCCCCCCTTGTTTTTGGAGACCTCCCTCTGGAAGCCTTATGGATAAACTGAGGGTTTAAACACAATAACATGCATCATAATGATGGTTTAGGACAGGGGTTTTCAACAGGTCGTCCGTGGAGGTATTGCATGTGGTCCCTGACCCGACCATGCATTTAGTAATGTAGGATTTGTAGATTGTTTTTTACATTTTCTTTCTACTAGTTGAAAACAGTGTACTGAATGACCTGGTGACATTGATGACCGTCCATGCAGTCATTTACTGACAGTGACAAGTGGGAGGTCAAGAAATTCAACAGAAAAAGAGAGTTAAAATCTCAAGAGGGGGAAGTTCACCGGAATGTCTGGATGAGTCATTATTATTAGGAAATTATTAGTCAATGGACCATTGGTTGAGAGTTGAAACACAGCGGGATGTTGTATACACATGGGATGCATAAAGTGATACAAAAGCACTAATCTTAGGCCATATCCCCACCCAACACAACAGTGGTACCCAGGTTGATTCTAAGTCAGGATGGCGGTCCCTCATTCACAATCAGTTGAAAACCACTGGTTTAGGACATTTGGTGTTATTTTATTGACATGATAAGCCCATTACTGGCAAAAGGTTCAAAGGTAACTGTTATTAACTTTTCATTTTTTGGGGGCCCCTAAACTTGAGCCTCCATTGTGACAGCAATGCGGTCACACGGAGGCTGAAGCTCAGGGGCACCCCTAGCTCAGAGGCCCCTGGGCCTGGGGCCAAAAGGCCTGTTGGATAATGACCATTGGTAGGGCGTTCCACATTTTGGTGGCATAGGAGCGAAATTAATTTAGTCCCTTGTTTGTGCCAAATCAGGGTTGCACATGGCTTGTTGAGCTCCATCTGGTGTTGTGGGTGTGGACTACATTAGTACAGGTACAGGGGTATCTTAGTGGTGTATCAAATCTTGTGGACCAGACGCAAGATGCTGTACTCTGTCGTCAACCCTAAACCATTCCAGCCTGTCAAAGTCAATGTGTATCAATTCATTCAAATAATACAATTTTGCTATTAAACAGAGCAAAAGACCCTGGCTCTCTGTTGTAAAAGGGACGGTCTCTATAAAACTGCCTTAATAAAGGCTGTTTCCTCCCATTTCCTCTGGGAAATCTCATTATCTCATGGTTCAATAACATTTGACTTTATGGAAAGTGGGAGTCGGTGGGAGTGAGTACGATACAAAAAGGCCTACACTAAGATTCTCTCCAATTACCCTTATATAAGATATATACATTGAAAGCATTGGACTGGTTGGTTGGCCCAACCTGCAGTATAACACTGTTAAAGCTGTTCTTTTAAATATTAGGGTTTAAATATTAAATGTCAAGCATGTATCAAATAAATAATGTATATCTTATTAGCCCTAATACTTTACCTTATTTCCTACCATTTGGTCCACAGATCAATAGGCTTACAATTCATCTTAATTAAGTGCTCGCCAGACCAGACTACCAGATAATAAACAGTGGCAGGCGGCGGCGCCCGTCTTGATGACATTTTACTCATCCACAAGCATTTGTAGTTCTTAGTTTGTCCACTTGAGGGCGACATGTTACAATGGGACCGTTTTGGGACGTTGTGATCTGAGCTGAGCTGTAGACTTAATTCACTCACACGTAGGCCTATTATACGGTTGAGAACTTGGTTTGATTGATTGAGTGAATACTTTATTAGGCAGAAATGGAAAGGTACAGTCCAAGACATTTAGGCTAACACTAAAAAGTCCTGGGGACTTTGCCTTGTGGTCCCAAGTATTCAATTCATAAACATAGCATAAAAATAGCACAATAATTGAGTTTACCTCCCCTTGTGGTCTCCGGATTTCCAGGCCTGTTTGTCAGGGCATTCCATTTTGGTACCAGATCTTTGTCGCTCTGGGTGGGTGGGTCAGAAAATTGGAGTATTATCCAGATTTCTTTTGTGCGCTAGAAAATTGGGAAAATTAGCCAATATTTGATGTTTGTTCTGAAGCAAACAGCCAATTACTACTGTCGATCAGATTACCTGTATACTACCTTGGGCGTTACTCACTTTGAAGAAGTAGTTAAGTGGCCACACCCGTGTGAACTGAGTGTTGCAACCCCCCCCCCCCCCCCCCCCCCCTCTCTCTCTCTCTCTCTCTCTCTCTCTCTCTCTGTCTCATTAGCAGGCAATAGTGCAGCACACTCTCATAACATATTTGAATATACCAAACACACTATCAAAAGCTGACTAGAATGTACAAGAGAAGTGCTAAGGGTATGAAGAGGTGAGTTTTCAGATTGGCAGAAAATGGGAAATGAGCATGGCTGCAAGGGGGGGAGTGTTCACAGGGCCCAAAAAGTGAAAAAGTCCAAAAATACCATTTAGGGTGTTTTATTTTTCCCCAATGTCGCATTAGTCACAGTGGAAAGGCCTTAAAGGCAAAACAAGAACAATAAAAACCCAACAGACAAGATACTGTGGCAGGCAAAAATTAAAAACCCTTGAAGGAAGGAGAGCTTGCCTCCCCTTGTGGTCTCCTGATATGGATTTTCAGGCCTGTTTGTCAGGGCATTCCATATTTTGGTACCAGATCTTTGTCGCTCTCTCTAGTATTTTGGCTGTGGGTCAGAAAATTGGAGTATTATCCAGATTTCTAGCTTTCCCTAGGTGTTGTGCTCGGCAATTGGCAATTCCGTACACATAATACTACTAGTGAAAGCCACACATCCAAAACTGTAGTAGTGCAATATGTCCGGATTTTGGAGTTTTCTAGGCATGTATGTACGGAATTGCCAATCCCTGCTATTTGACCGTGTTTGGGTGAGATCGGGCTCGTCGTTACCTGGGCCATATAGGGAACGTGTGTGTCACGGCCGTCACAGACTTGCTGTATCTCTGAAAAGGCAGCTAGATCGCATGCCTTTATGTCCACATTCTGTAGCGAGACATGAGCGAGACACACACACACGCACATTCACACGCACGCCATGCACACACACACACACACACACACACACACACACACACACACACACACACACACACACTTGCATAATCATTCATAAAAAGCCCAAGTGTACCAAATTTGCTTTGACATGTTATGACACTACATGTGTGTTGGATTGCCCATATGACATGATCACTGTGCACAACTGGTGCAGTAGAGTAAGTCATCACCAACACCGGGTGCGAGCAACAACCGCAAGCCAGTTCAATGTCAAACAGATTTGTCTCAATATATAGACTGTCTCTGGGTGCAACGCAATAACAGTTGTTTATATTCTCCCCCTTTTGCACACTGCACACGCACAATCCCACAATATTGTCATCACATGCCCAGTCATAGAAAAAGTGAAAGATGTAGGGCATGCCTTCTGGTGAAGAGTTGTGCTCAGTGGAGCACACCTTTCTATAAAGTAGTCGGGTTGGAATCCCCAATGTATGCCAATGTGTGCAAACTTCCCTCATCCTCACATTTTGTGCATCTTCTGCAAATTATTTTCCAGCAGAATAAATGCATTACAGACAGAAACAACAACGTGTAAATCCGATGAGTACTATCTATTTGACACCATTTTGAAGGAGGCGGGTGTTCCAAAACCCATCAAGGATTTGTCACATTACAGTATATCCCTTTATCGCTCAGGCTATAGAGTGAATTCTTGAGAAGCTTAGGAGTGTTCCTTTATCAAGTGTGGAGGGTTGTACTTTCAAGTAAGTGAGTTTAATTAAAGATGAAAGGGCTGCTGATGATTAATTGATGGAAGGTAGAATGTTCTACTATGCAGCTGAAAAAAATGGGGGGTGCCAATGCCAACTCACCAGTATGAGTTACAGAAATGTGATAGTTTGTGCTGAAAATTGGCTACCTTATAGACAGACATAAAACTATTTATATAATAACTGAGTGTTCATGTTCACCCATTTGAGTTTAAACGGGGAAACATGACTAAAGTAAGCTTTTTAAGAGCACATTGTAACCTACATATTTTCTTTTAAATATTCCAACTGTGAGGCTGAAGTATGCATTTCAGAGCTACTTGACAGATATGATACATTTATCAATTCTTTGTTTTATTTTAGTTTATTTTAGTTTTTCTAGGCTCATGTACGAGGATTCGTACATGAGCAGTACAATTCACATCTTGCTGTTCTCATGATTACACTACTTGTCTTTATGTACCACTTCATCACTGGATGCCACAGAGACATAGAGCGCCTCGGAAACTCTCATCTATGGAAATGAAATATGACTCTCTTCAAGTATCATCTTTCTTTTTTTACCAGGAGATTATAGAGGAATGCACTGTAAAGTCCTGAGTGGTAATCTAACTCTGACTCAAGAGTTTCAAATGGATCAAATACTCAGGTTTTTATATAGTGTGAGAGTGGGGCATGGCAGAGATGACATGGCTTGTTGGACCATCCTATCTTCACTGAACTGCAGACATTCTCCACTCCCAAGGCAGCAACTTAAACATTTCCAGAGCTCCCTCCATAAGTGCAGTGCTTTCATTTACATCTGTCAAGTGGCCCTGACTCACTTTAGCTCCTTGCTTCAAGATGAAAGAACATCTAACAGAATCATATTGTCAAATCTAATGGGTGAGGTGTCAGGAAGTCGAAACATTATGTTCTCAACATTGTTTTTCCTTTCAAAGTACAAAATATGATTGTTCATCGATTACCAAACATAGATGAGCCTTAAGAGAATGACAATATTGACAAAAGCAGCATTTGCCCACTCAAAACCATGCAAAAAAGGTGACACTGTCAAAGGTGACACATGAAGAAGGTATATGGCCGAAAGGTAATAATAACGGATGCTTGAGTGTGCGGATGCTCATGCTCTTTTCACTCACTTTAAAGACAGCAAGGCAACAATTATTATTCTGATATTCATATTGTTTTTATTCATTCCCTCAAAGACATCTTCTACAGATAAGTACGAGCCAAATCCAAATGTTATAAAAGTGACAGGTATTAGAGATGTCAGTGTGATGAACAGAAGCAAATGTGGAGAAGAGAGAGTAAGTAAAAAAGAAAATAAATAAAAAAAACATTTTGGGAAGACAAGCAGAATTTGTGGATTTCAATAACAAAAAACTACATTACAGAATATACTTCACATACATATATCTTATTTATATTCATTGTCAAGAATGGCTACCACTCTATAGTACTACAGTACATGTAAAGTATTTAAAAATAAATAACAAATAAAAACAATGGTACACAGTAAAACCCTTGGCGTTAATTAATGCATTTGGTTACATACACTCTGAGTTAAATTAACATAGGGGATTTTACTGTGTGGGGGTAAATCTAGGGCAAGAGGTTTGCCTGTGCTTTCAAAAGCACATTCAATTTCCCTCCAAGTGGTCTAGAGATAGGGATCAATCATACATGCACCTTGTTATATCACTCGCTGGAATGGAGACAGAATGACAATATTGGGGCCTCAGACTGAGAGGTCCTGACAGAGGACGATCTCCAGCTCAGTGCGATAGAGCTTTCCTCCATCTGAAAGGGCCATGATGCTCTTCTTGTAGCCCGCTCGCCCAGATGCACTCACATCCTACATCACAGAAGAGGTTCAAAACAATTGCAGTCAGTGGGCTGGACTGACTCAAACTAAAATGTTTCCTTAAAGCTAAAATAGAGAAGGTTTTCTACGGAAGCCCATTTCCACCTCTGAATAAAACCCCAACAGTCCCAAATAGTTTCCCTTTTCTAAAGCCATTTCTGACTTTATATCTCAGAATTGTTACGGTATTATTTCTCATGAATGTGATAATAATAAATAATAAGTATGGTTTCTGTCTATCTCACATGTATTAAAGATTATAGGCTTTATTTGACAGTGAGAGAGAGAGCTGCTGGCCGGGAGTCGTACAGGGGACCCGCTAAAGGAGGCATTTTGCGGCCATATCCCCCTATATTTCAAGCATTTTAAATTGTATTCAGTGGTGGTAATTTCGACTTCCATAGTTTTCTGATAGCAGCCACCTCATCGTTATTCTATGTGCTATAAAATAAACGTGACACCAAGACCAATTGATGAACATCAATATGACACAACCAGTCAGTGGACCAGAAAGGACTTGAGCATTTACCAATTTGCTTTTCTGGCAGAGATCCTTCAGCAGCGCATCCAGCTCCTGCTCATCAATAGAACCATTACCATCCTGGGGACAGATACAACATAGAGAGTATAAATTTAATTCTAATTCAGAGTTGCCAATGGACCCTTCGCTAATCCCTTCCCCACCCCAAAAGCGATTGTCCAATGCTAGTTTAGCAACAGTCGCTAAACTGGCGCTTACTGAAGGGTCCATTATGCCCCCCCCTTTTTTTCTCTCCCAATTTACTAATTATGCCAATCCACAAATTGCCTACACACTTGTGTGTACTTCTGTCACTCCTAACTCCTTCTGAATGGATCACATGACACGGTGACAGTAGAGAGCTTCATCTGGGGGACACCTCACAGTTCAACCAATTTCATCTTCAAATGTATGATAACTGATAAGATGCTTTTACATAACTAAACTACAATATCTCTGCCGAGCAGGAAAGCCAGGAGATGGAGATTAAGTTTGTGTCCAGCTAATCTCAGAAACCGCAGCTGGACCATTTAGCATCAGATTTACTTGTCATGCAAATTGCCAGTAGGCAAGTAAGAAAAAGATTGTTCCGGAAACTTCTCCTCCATGGCAGAGATATGTGCTCTACGGAGATTGGAGAAACCTTTCTAGTTTCCTTTTTTGTTTTCTTTGTTCCTTTTCTACTGTTTATGCCTGTTGTTTGTTGTGATTCGTTTTTTAGATTGTATTTTGTTCTGGTATGCTTGTTTAGTTTCATTTGAGATGAGTAATATGTTATGTTTTAGTATTGTTTGTTTAATAACGAGAGGACTCTGAGTGGGCCGGTCGACTCACCTTATCATAAAAGGTGAAGAGAGCATTAAACTGTTCAGATGTCAGCTTGAAGGCCTATAAGAAATGGAGATTGTTGAATGGTTAGAAACGGCAGCATATTTTTAGAGAGTGGTGAAAACATCCCAACCTCGCACAGAAGAACTCATATTAATGTAATCCCAGCAGATTATGATAACTGGGACCGGAGTCGAGTTAATCCTGATCAGACTGCCTAATCCCATGTCAAAAACAAACAGCTGATCTTCGTCTCCAAGCTAGACTGGTACATACGGCACTATACTCTTCAAATGACAGCTTTATCACAAGTTAACAACAGCAGATGAGTCGACTTACTACAGACACGAAAACATGTTCACTGTAACATTTTTACTGGATTAAACTTGATAGAAGAGATTTCCACACTTAGATCAGTGCAGTGTTTCACTTTATTTTTTAACTGTCAGACTCTAGAGAGAGATATTATTGTGACCTCTAAACTGAAGATTTGAGATTTGGAGATGTGGTGCATGAGTGCAACCTAGCTACTGCACACAAAATGAAGTGGAAACCGAGCTACATTTTCTGTCCACTGTACCAAGACATCAGAGACACATACTGTACTTCCGACACCCAAGGAGAGTTTGAAAACATGACTAAAAAAACTCCCATATCTGCTGGGCGAAGTACAATAATGTGCAAACACAGCAGCAAGATTGGTGAGCTGCTGTGATAGGAGAAGATATCAAATGGAACACAACCACCTTAAAGACTACTGTGTGTATCACTGCATCTACAGTGTGTGTGTGTGTGTGTGTGTGTGTGTGTGTGTGTGTGTGTGTGTGTGTGTTTGTGCGTGTGCGCGTGCATGTGCGTGTGCGTGTGTGTGCGTGTGTGTGTGTGTGTGTGTGTGTGCGTGTGTCTTGTCTTACTTCAAACTTCAGCAGGAAATTTTCCTTTACGGGTAAAAGCCTGAAAGAAGAAATTCTCTTGTAAACATCTATGTAAAAGACTGGTGTCAAAACACACAAATAAAACGTATTGACATGAAATAGACTCACCTGGCCATCTCAGAGAGGCCCAGTTTACCGTCACCATTGAGATCAAACATCTTCAACTAAAATGAAAGAAGACATTATTAGGGTACTTGCTGTATACAATCTTTACATGGAACATTAAATGTCATGCATATAAGTTCAGGATAGCCCATGGAAAGGCAAATATCAGTGGTGGGGACCAAAAGGTACGCAGCCATATGCTCCATAGAAGGCGAAGATGTTTTTTTTTCATGCAGCATAATTACATACGGTCAATGTGAAGATGCAAACGGATGCATCGCTGCATTGGCGGCGCGAATGTGGCGAACCAAGCGAATCCAAGGCAGAGCCTGCCATTTGTCATTTGGTGTTTTTAACTGGACTGTATATCCATAATACAATTTAAATACTTTATTTGGTCTCAGTTGGACCAAATAAAGTAATAAAGTAGTGTCAATTATTCCCCTTCTAACTGAGAAGATGTAACCAAATGGACTCGTAAAGCCCTAAACACACCAATGGGTCAAGACGGGTTTAGCGCTGTCCCTGCGGTGTGATATGTCTTGTTGCGCGTTGACCCACGTTGACCCTAGTGATTCAACCATAGAGTATTAAAAGGATAGAGACTGATCTGGCGCGAAGCTCCGCCCCTCCCGCTATTCATGTCAGTGGAAGTTGCTCAGTGGCGTTTTGAAGCACCCGAAAGGACCGTCTATTTCCGCCTTTTTGGGCGCATTTCGGAAGTGCAACCGAGCGCTCAATGTTAAAGCCCAGCTGCACAGGGTTTCCTCGTCAAGAATACACGGGTCCGCCTGCAGTCCTTCCTCTTACCGCTAGGGCCCAACGCTTCAACGTTGGAAACACTGGCCCCTTGGATTCAACGCATGGAATTCAATGGCCCAAACCACACCAAAGGGTCGAGGCGGTTTTAGCGTTAACTCCTTGCAACCGTTTGGACCCAAGGAGTTTCATGGTGACCCTTTGGTGTGGTTAGGGCTTAAGGATGCCTTTGGTTACACAGGTGAAATTACATTTAGGACTAGGATTTGAATGTGAGGTCAGTGTGAATGGTTCCAGAGACAGGACACTCACGATGGTCTCTGTGTATTCATTGAGTTTCTGGTCATCATAGTGTCTGTTGGCCTTCTTCAGGAGGTCTGACAGGAAACCCTGCAGAGAGATCAAATAAAAATAGTAAATACATTTTTTACAATTAGTGTTATACGTATAATATTTAAATATATTGGGAGAAACACTGTCTTCACTAGAGAACATGTATTTTATATATGGCTGGCACATACTTTAAACATGTTTTCTTTGAAGGATATCTGACTCTCTACTCTCCTCATTATTTTTTATTTAGGCCAATGCAAATGTCCAGTGGGATAGGGAGTAAAGGAAACAATATTATGCGGGGCTTCATCTCTAGAAACCTATGTCTCTCATCGAAAATAACCTAATATTAAATTAAATAATATCCTTTGAACTGTCTTTCCAATCGGGTGCATTTATTGGTGTTGCTTGTACAACACATCATCAATTAAGCTTCCACTATTACATGACTTCTGATGCAGAAGTGGAAATAATACAACATTAACATAACAAACTGTAACACCAGATAAAATAAATGGCTGCAGTTAGATTTAGCAGAAAGAGTTGTACTGTATTTTACCTTCAGTTCATTAGACTCAATGTATCCACTGCGGTCGGTGTCATACTTTCTCCAGGCCTGCAGAAAAAGAAAAACATCGCAATTTCCGTCAAAATAATAACAGAAATACCTTGTAATGTGAAGATTGTGAACAACTTAAACCCTATGTACTTCACTGAATGAGGTTCCCCCGGTGTCTATACTTTGTCTCTCTACAAGCTCACAACTTGACTAAGTGGTGCAGGCTACATATCTGCTGTTACTTTCACTGAATGTTTGCCAAATGTTCGCCTATTCTGCCCACGTGGTCAAAATAAACATACATGGTCAGTAAGTTATATTCCCTTATAGTGACAGAGAAAAATAAAAACTATCAGCCCCATTACAAGCATTGAATAGAGGAAAGAATTAAGCGCTGCCGTGGTCCTGCAAAACAGGTGCTCTTTGGCGAGGGTTCAAACATGAAAAGATCAAAGAGAGGTCCAATGCACTCTGTTCCAGTCAAGTGAAAAAATGCCTTTATTGTAACGCGTTTCGGCTATACAAGCCTTCGTCAGGGTCCCATTACAAGCACGTTTGAAACAGAATATGCAAATATATGATGTGTTTTAATGTAGCCCTGCTTCAAAGTGGACCTTTATCAGACCATGGATGCTTAACACCCACCCCACACCCCTGCAGTAAGGTGTCTGCCCATTCATAATATATGGCTCTCTGAGAATAGCACACCAATGTATCATGGGGTACCCTGAACATCAAAACAATTAAATGGAAATCTCCCTTCCCCATGCAGTCGTCCAATCTCAACCACAGTGCATAAAAGTGTCTTCTGACCCAAAAATCTCATATTTATCACTACTCAATGCCAATCTTTTCAAACAAAACAAGAAGCGCTGAAGATATACTTCTGGTAGACGGAGTGGTTGTTTGGGTTGTGCTGCTACTGGGGGATTGCTGATGGCATACAGACAGTACATAAAGCCATATAAACAGATGAAAGACTGTTGTCCTGGCTGTCTCTGATTCAGAGAGAGAAAGTGAGTGTGAGAGAGAGTGACAGAAGTGTTGTTTTTGGCAGCAAAATTCTATTCTCATAGTCGGTGGAATGAAACTTCATTTAGTTTTAGTCACATTTTTGTCACCTGGAATGTTTTAGTGTTAGTCTCATTTTTAATCGAAGTGTCATGCGATTTTAGTCGACGTGATTTAGTCAACTAAAATGTATTTTGACGGGCCTTGATGCCGTCGAAAATGGCTGACTTATACAGGATATCTTGTCCACTAGTCCCTTCTTAAAACTTTAGTCTAGTTTATATATTTAGTCTTCATTTTAGTCATCATAGCTTACTTTTTATTTAGTTTCCATTCAGTTTTCGTCAGTGGAAAAAGTTAGTCGACGAACATTTTTTGTCATAGTTTTAGTCAAGTCGACAAAATCAACACTGACTGACAGAGACAGAGAGAGACAGAGCAGAGAGGCAGAGACAGAGACAAGAGAGTTTAGATAGATGTATTTTATACTTACAGCCATAAATTCAGCGCTGGATCCAACATACTGTCTGAAGAAGAGCAGAAAGTTCTCCTCTGTGGGCAGAAACTGAGCTAACTGTAGAGGAGAGGATGGACAAAGAATCATGTACAGCACACTATATTCATCCCAAGTTGTTAACGCAGGGAAAGTTGTTTGACTGTAGGGTACACCGCACAATTCCTGAGCATTGATATAACTCTGAATGTGACAGTACACTTGGTTAAATTAACTCAAAATGTTAATCAAATGTTCATTGTCTGTATTTGTGTTGTCTTACCTCTGACATCTCGATTTTCCCATCACCATTCTTGTCAAAATTGGCCATGAACTCCTTCAATTTCTCTTTGGATATAGCTTGAGTGGGACCCTGTTAACACACAGACACAACATGAGTGTTGCACGCACATGCACACACACACACGCACGCACGCACGCACGCACACACACACACACACACACACACACACACACACACACACACACACACACACACACACACACACACACACACACACACACACACACACAAAGTTAATGTCGCATTTACTATGAAAACCTCATGTTAGTCACACCTCCATATATGGTCACGCCTCGTGACATCACGCCTCCATATATGGCGATCTCCATATATGAAGATCACGACATTGACCTCATCTAACCCTGGATAACCATACATGGAGAAGACTGGATCATCACCTAGATCTGCACATATGGAGCCGACCAGCAACTCTACTCATCTGATCTCCATATATGGAGTTGACCTGTTGTGACATTCCATATGTTGATCCCTCCCCGGACCCCACCTCTCCTTCCTGTTCCGACATTCCATACGTTGATCTGACCTCATCAAACCCTGTACACTCAAGACGCGTCTGCCGTCACCCAGGCAGGTGCGTGCATGCGACGCGACCTCGCCCTTTAGGCTTCTCGCCCTCTAGGGCATCTTACTGGTACTGTATATGTGAAACAAAGGAACTAACATAGAATAAGAACTTAAACTTAAACACCTTTCTCCTGCTCTTATATATTTGTTTAAACCTGTATCTAAGCTTGTCAGATTTAGTAAGTACTACAACACTCACCGCGCCTGGTCCTCGTCGTGTCTTCTCCAGCTCTTGCATGAACTTCTCCAGCTCGTGGCCTTCAATATAACCATTTCCTGTGGAGCAGAAGATGGACACAGCTTGGTTTGGGTTGGCCCAAGCTATACTGTACGTTCATTGTAACACTTTTAGTCCTCAACACCTTTGTTTTTGTCAGTTAATTTGGACTGTTCCAAAGCTGTCCATTTAATGGTGCAACTGAATTACTGAGTGGTACATAGACTGGGTAGGTCCTCTAAAAGAAGGTGCAAAGAACCAAAGTGGAAGTACATCAGGTGTAAAAAGTCGTTCATACCAGCGTCAACTAAAATGTTGAACGAGGCTATGAAACAGCAGGGACTGTGAAAGGTTAGATTAAAACTTGTGTAATGTTGTGTCTCTGTTATGTATTTTGTTTGTCATTGATGTTGTATGTGTGGCTGCAGCAGGGGGTGAAAGCACAAGACAAATTAAATTTCCCTCGTGGACAATAAAGTTTACCATGACCTTGACCTTGAATTGGTAGAACACTCGCCTTTGGATCACAAGGCTATGGATTTCATGCCAGGCACCGCCAGCTCAGTGTGTGAGTACGTGCAGTAATAACTCCAGTAATTCTAGGAGTTGGTCGGTGTGCATGGCGCTCCACCTCAGCACTCTGGTCCCTATTTTCGTCACTGCTAAACTCCTTTTTCTTTTACTACTTTGAAAAACATTACAATTGTTCAACTAGCCAATTTACATCTACACGTTGTGAGCTTGTAGATCGGCTATATATATTTTTTTTTTAAGATATTTATTTGCGGCTTACGCCTTTTATTGTTTTTTTTTGAAGGGACAGGCAGTAGGCTGACAGGAAACGGGAGAGAGATGGGAGGATGACATGCAGCAAAGGCTGTGTCGGGGCTCGGGAGTCGAACCCGCGGCACACTGCGACTGGATTACCAGTCGGGTGCCCAGACGGTTACGCCACAGCCTGGGTCAAGATTGGCTATTTTAACTATACATTTTTTTTCTTCTCCAAAATAGTAAAAAAAAAGGCAAATAAGTTTAAGGGATAGGGGGTTTACCACTGAGGAAAATAGGGCCCTCCATCTCCCAGGGGTCTAGCTGCTAGACTCTAGCACATTATAAAGGAAATAGACACGCTTGTTACTCGGCTGATACTGGAAATAAGCCACTCCGACCGTACTTATATAGACCTATGGTAATTCTGCTGCCCAAACGTATTATCTCAGAGGCGGTGATTATCTTCTGTCCCTATGGGGGGCAACACAAATGGGAAAACGTGTACAGTACTGTATATCATGTATATGTCATATGGAATTCCCCCTACAGCTTCCTAGGGTCCTATGGCTGCAACAAAATGACTGCCGATTCTAGTTCTCTGAAAAGCCTTATGTTTCTATGTCAGTGGTTTTCAAACTATTTCACGTAAAGGACCCTAAAAAATATACCGGTATGTAATTGGCCGCGGACCCCCCCATCTCAAAATATGGGACCCTCCCATGAAGCAAAGATTTGAGCTAAAAGCGTTCGCTCTGAAAGAATATATATTCAAATATTTGTGCCACATTTTCACAATTTTTGACAAGCTCGTAGTGCGGCACACAGTGCCGCGCTATAATTGCATGTCTGTTATTTTGCAATAGCTAAAGTACAGCTAAAGTATAACATAGAAAGGGGCTCTAGTCAGTGAGAGATGAGATTGTCTCTCCTTCATTGCAGGACTGCAGGACTCCGCATTATCTCCGCTGTGCACAGCAGCACAGGGGAACTGTCTTTATAGCCATGGTCTTTTTCACACCCGTGTGAAGTGAGGGGCGCTCTTGTCATCGTACATCATCATGACGTAAAATAGACACTATGCCTATTTGCTCTCAGACACTATGACGTAAAATTCTCCATTCATTGTCAATGGGAATTTAATGTTTGTTTAAGACGACGTTTGTGGACGGTAACTAAAAGCTGGATATAGGAGGGGCTAGCGCAGCGCCCCCTCAAAAATATAAATATTCAGAGAAATGAATTGATCAAACAACCTGCATTTTTATGTAGACTTTACGTAGGCTATATTTGAACTACAACAGGAATTGTGGGAATTCTGTTGAGTTGTATTACTGCAAAAAGAATGGTCCCTTGCGGATGATTTATAAGCAAGCAGGATAATAACTGTGGATTTTTGCAGCGAAGAGTGAAATTGGGAGGTCAGATTTATGGTCATCTGGTCACTACAGTAATTCTTCTGTCCTATAGTCATAATTCTAAAGCCTGATTTATCTCTCTCTATGTCATATGGCGGCAGCAGTGTCGCATGCAACATCATTGTAGTATAAACTAAGCGTTTGGCAAGGACAGTCACATGACTGATTTAATACAATAATTACTTCTGCTGCGTTGGCATGCAACCACAGTTGAACATGTAAGATGTGTTCAACCATGTTGTTTTAATCACAATAATGTCTCCCATTCCCATCTGTCTCTAGTAATTACTGAGAGGATTGGGGACCCTAAGTCCCATTGTCCATAAAAAGAATTAAGAAATGTTTATAAAACTAAAAACAATATTTTTAAATGTACTGAAAAACATACTGTGTTGAGCTCCTCTGTCTCTTCATCCCATAATCTCTTATAATCTCATCTTCTGATCATTTTCATCCTTGACACCCCCCCCCCCTTCTCTCCTATATACCCCCATGCAGCTTCATTTGCACACTGAATTTGATATGAATATCACCATCTGGGCTTTGGTTGCGGTGGTATTTGAGATATATCAGCAAACATCACTGCTGGAACACAAAGTAATATGATGTTGGTGTAAACAAGCCAACCGTGGTCACGCTGCTGTTCCTCTCGATATAGAAGTCTGACACTCTCTCACCCAGCCTCCATGTATATACGTTGCACTCCATTATTCAGTGTGACAATGACAAATCTGAATTATTCTATGGGCAGTTGACGGGAAATGTCTACCAGGTTTGGCAAATAGACAGCTGTGAAATGATGTAGTTGGGCCACATTTATATATAGGCCCTGTCTGACATTCAGAGCATGCAAGGCCAGACAAGTTCTAAAATTGCACGAAACTAGAGTAGCAAATAAAAGTTAAAAAAAAAAGGAAAAGTAGGCTACTTTCTTTTTTTTTTAATTATAAAGGAGGATTTTCTGAATGCATAGCCAGGGACCACCTGCAATACCTCCACCACCGTTTGAAAGCTCAAGCTCTAAACAACTTATCACCATGCAGTGCATGTGGGTACATGTAGTATTTTACATATTATGTTACAATATCTTACTCATATCATCAGTCTTGTATTAACCCATTTAGACCTGAAGACGATTCTACAAATGCCTTCTAAATCCTGACAGTTTTCTGAAAAACCCATGTTTCTATGTCAGTGGTTCTCAAACTATTTCATGTAATTGGCCGCCGACCCCCATCTGAAAATATGTTTTTCCAGGGACCCCCTCAGAAGCAAAGATTTGAGTTAAAAACTTTGGCTCTGAGTTCATAGTGTTCATAGTGCGGCACTCAGTGCCGCACTATGAACACAAATAGTCAGGCTTCTACGCAAATAGTCAGGCTTCTAAAATAATCCTCTTCATCTTCAACAAAAAACAGTGTCTGATATTAGCAACTTAGAGATAAGGGGGATATTCAGAGTTTTATGTTTGCCATGGATCTAAAAGGAGCTTTTCTTCATGTGAACATATCTCAAGTAAAGCTGTGTACTTTATCAGAGATAAAGATTATAGTTTGGGTGGATTATAGACTACTTTACCAGCTACTACTTTTACCATCCAAAAGAAATTCACAAATATACAGTATGTATATACAGTATATACAGTGCGTGTTGTTAACACATTGGAGACATGAGAGCAAAAATTAACCTAATTGGACTATCGTCCAATTAATAACATTTGACATAGCCACTGTAACAACTCTGATCTGAAGTCTTATTATTACGAGACACTGATGACTTCATTACAATAGGATTACAACACAGGCCTAAGATGAGGAAAATGTAAACCTTTAGGAAAATGTAATTCGAGATAACTCATAGCCTACCAAAAACCTTTTTATAATTCCCAATTCACTGCAATTTGGTGGTTGCAACTTGCAAGTTAAGTAAAGTCTTACAAAAAGCTATAAAAAACAGAGCAGCAGCAACCTGGTGAATGTCTTGTTCAGCTTTCAAACTGTCAGACTCACAACCCTTCAAAACAAAACTCAAATTAGATCACTCTCTCACACACACTCACACACACACACACACACACACACACACACACACACACACACACACACACACACACACACACACACACACACACACACACACACACACACACACACACACACACACACACACACACACACACACACACACACACACACACACACACACACACACACACACACACACCATGGCTTGCTGGCGTTGCAAGGGTAATTTCTCTTTGCGGTGCAAAGATTGGTTCAGGTTCCTGTATTGTAGAATATGTGAAGAGGTTGCGCACACACCAATAATTTACTGTACTTTCAAAAGCAGGTTCCTGTACTAAAATAATTAAAATAAAATGTGGTACTGCGTACAATAGAACTCTATCTTTCATATAGCAAGACTAGCTCTGTTTTTGTTGGGGCTGTCAAGATGCAGATCTTCGCATCCTCACATGGAAGACCACCCCCCCTTGAGGTGGAACCCTCCAGTGCAGAGCCAATATCCAGGATAAAGAAGACCCTCACATGGAAGACCATCTCCCTCGAGGTGGAACCCAGTGCAGAGCCGCAATATCCAGGATAAAGAAGGTATTCCTCCTGATCAGTAGCGCCTGGTCTTTGCCGGCAAACAGCTGAAGGATGAACGCCAACAGACCAGACAACATCCAGAAAGTGTCCACGTTGCACATTGTGCTACATCTGCGGTGGTGGCATCATCGAGGATCGAGCCATGTTTGAAAGTGCAGGCCCAGAAGATGACAAGATGATCTGCCGCAAGTGTTACACGTCTTCACCCGCGTGCGACAAGTGTGGACACACCAACAACCTGCGCCTTGTCATGTTCAAGAAACGGTGAAATGGTTTTGTCACATGTAGTTAAAAGTGCTGAAAGTCCCCGTGTCCCCTAGGGTAGGTAGTACCTAGGGTAGGTAGTACCTACCCTAGGTAGTAGGTAGTACCTACCCTAGGGGTAGGTAGTACCTAGGGTACCCTAGGGGTAGGTAGTACCTAGGGTAGGTACACAGGGACTTTCAGATTGATTACTTTATAAACAGTTCAAAAGTTCAAAGCTCAGGAACATAGCCTACGGCTACAGCTCAATACAAGGTCTGCTAAGAGGATTTTATAATCCAAGAAAGCACTATGGCTTGTTTCCATTAGGGTAAGGGGTCGCACGCTGCAGTGGCCAAGGACAAGGCCAAGCTGCGGGTCATACGATCAGCAGAGAGGGTGATTGGCTGCCCTTTGTCCCCCCCCCCCCCCCCCCCCCTGAGGCGTAGAGCTTCGAGGAGGGCCAGGAAGATCATGGCTGACCCTGCACACCCAGGCCACAGTCTTTTTGCCCCGTTTCCCTCAGGCAGGAGGTTGTGGTCCCTAAAGACTTGTGTTGGGGAGTTCATACATGCGTATCTATGCAGGATACAGCCTTGTGTTGGGGAGTTCATACATGGGTATGCAGGATACAGCCTTGTGTTGGGGAGTTCATACATGGGTATCTATGCAGGACACAGCCATAAGAGCCATTTGACTGGATAAAACAAATAACACCATACAGTCTGGTCTTATTTACCACATATTAACCACATATCATATCATTATCTGGAGGATTCAATACATCTGATGATCTGATTTTGTATAGGGCCCACTTCCTGGGGTCTGTATGTGTGTAATGTGTGGTTTTAGATGTTTGAGATTTTCTAGCAGTGTCCATGATGTCACAGACACTGGTCTCATTTACTTTCTGGACAACATGTGGTCTCAGCGTGGCGTGGCTGCGTAAGTGGCGTCCACAAGGAGAAGCAGTGCCAAAGCATTATGGGAATTGTATAGTCCATGAGGAAGAAGGTGAGCCAAGTGTCCCTCTGAAGATTTTATGCAAGTTAGCAGTTATTCAGGACAATCTGGAGCATTCGCCAGTCGGGTCAGCCCCACACACACACACACACACACACACACACACACACACACACACACACACACACACACACACATATATATATATATATATATATATATATATATAGGCTGATTACCACATCAAACGATGGCCAAGCATTAAAGCAAATACATATTCATTCAGGTTAGGTTTGAATAGGGAGGGCTACTCGAACCTAAAAAAAAAAAGACAATTTGCATTTCATGATGCCACATGCAGAACACACACACACACACACACACACACACACACAGTCACACACACATACAATTTGTCCATTTTCAACCTGGTATAGGCCGATACCTATATTTGGAGCATGTCATAATTGTCTTCGAGTTTCAAATTGCACATAAAAAAACCACACCTGTGTGAACCGAGTGGTGCAACTCCCCTCTCCCCCCCCTCCTCCTCTCTCTCTCTCTCTCTCTCTCTCTCTCATATTAGCAGGCAACAGTGCAGCACTGTCTCCCTCTCTTTGTTTCTGGCAAACTGCTACCCTACTGCTACTCAAACTGGTGCTCATTAACGAACACTAGGTGAACATCACGGACATTGCTGTTCTTTGGAGTGGTTGCACCACTCAAAAAAAGAGAGGGGGGTGTCCTGTATGGAAACGTTTGGGAATGGCCGGGCTACTACAATTAATAATTAGGCTACTATATATGGTGACATAAGAAAAGTTTTCAGAAAAAGCTAGCGGACACATTTGATCTACTATCATCACTTATGGCGACTTCTCTGAGCCAGTCTGAGTCTGTCTCCATCTCAGCAACTTCAGCAAGCCCTTCATGCGCTCAATGCGCGGCTTGCGCGCTGCTGCGCGCCCCAATTTAATTTAAACCGACATTCACATATCGGTCAAAAGCCCTCTTGACGCTCCGATTGATTGATACTGTATACATATCATCATCCCAAGTCTCAACAACACCCAGGACCCATGAGTCAGGAGACACAATATAGGTCTAGGCTACTAGATTAGCAACTAATTAACAAGGGTGATTTAGAAATTCAGATGAAATGTTGACCTATGCAATTGAGACGGACAATACGGCTTGAGTTTTGTCTGCACGATTATTTTATTATTTTGAAATAGTGGCTTGCCCGGCCCCTATCCAACATAGAAATTTGAAGAACATTTAGGCTCGGACTAGTTTTTGACTGCTTTAATGCATCTAGGATTCTATCTAGCCTAAAGTGCATTAACTATACGAATATGGCCTACCATCAAGTATAGGATTAGGATATAGCTGAAGACAAATTCCAAATGGACAGAAGAATATCGATTATACTATCAGAATAGCCAGAGCCAGATTGAAAAATTCTCTTCCATATAGAAAAGGGGGGAATTGGAAAAAGCGAGAAAAAAAGGCTAAAATTCTTTAATAATTAAAGTGATCACACTCTCATCATCATTATTAAAAGTTTCAAAACCATATAGTTGTCCTGTCTCGCTCACTCTCCAGTTAAAGTTTTTACTGACCGTCTGAGTCGAAATGTTGCCATATGTCAAGGAATTGCGCAGCGGTGAGCTCTGCCAGGTGAAGATGTGGGGGTTGCTGCTGTGCTTGAGTTGCCATCCTTCCGTCCGTTTGTTCCTGCCTCTGTATATGGGTGCTAATCCCGAGTTCAGTCAGTCCCAGTCCAGAGCTTCTTCACAACTGTCGCTCGGCAGGGTTTCAGTCGGTGCTTTTAAACCCCCCGCGGCGCCTGCAATTCCCCTGCTGACCAAAGGGGGCGTGTCTGTTGAAGGCATGCAGATACCGCCAAGAGCTGTACAGGAGATGCTGAGGAGAGGCCAATCACTCTTCTCAAGAGGAGGGAGGGAGGGAGGGGGTGCTTGATTCTCTCAGCGGCACTCAGGCTTCCAGATGAGTCGACATTAACTGTGCTGTGTTGCTGACTGAAACAATGCTGATAGAATCATTTGGTCCGAGAACATTTTGCTGTCATGAGTGGGAAAATGACATCAAATATGTTGTTGAACTAGTCTCTGCTTTATAAAACAGGCCACAATCTCAGACCCTTCATATCTCTGAGTCTCTCTCCCTCCCTCTGTGTGTGCATGCGTGCACCAGGCCGCGTGCACACGCGCGTGTGTTCTATTCTCACCATGGATATAGTACCAGTTATAACTTATTATATTACATTCATATGGAGATGAGAGGACACTGCATAGTACACTGCCATCTATATCCCAGCATTCCTTCACTTCCATCTCCTCCCTCCTTCATGCTTCATTCTCCCCCATTCTTCCCAGTCAGCAGGGTTTGAAGAGCTTTCCGTCTTCTTAGCCATAGTTGGCACAAATCCTATCAGTAATCGGTAAGGCTCTGTGGTGCAGCTACTAAATCACCCATACACCCTCTTTCTCACTGGAGGAAATCCACACATCCCCCATACGACTGTCTTTAGTGCCCCTCATACACATATTCCCCCTTCTCTGTATTATTATTATTATTTATTTATTTCATGAAGGGAGTTTAACCCATTCTGACCTGAGATCAGATTCAGACGAGGTTTCCACTGGACACACACTGGTCTGATCAAACCATTCTGACCTGAGATCAGATTCTAAAAAATGCCAGTCGTTCTTCGATTTTTCAAAAATAGCAGACCTACAAGCTCGTATCGCGCCACTCGGTGGCGCGATATGAGCTTGTAGATCTGCTATTTTTCAATAGCTAAAGCATAACATGATGCCAACACCAAAATGGGTCCCCGGTCAGAATGGGTTAATACACAGCAGCATCTGGACCCCTGCAACGGGTCCTTTCGTCAACATTCAGAGTTGAATGAAGACTCTGGGTTTTAACTATGCTGTGTAGGGCGGCGGAAAGGGTTCAGTGGAAGAGGAGAAAGAGGGGGAATAAAGCGTTTTATCTCCACCTGGCAGTGTTGTGTTGATTGCACTACTGAGAAATGAAAAAAGGGAGGGAGGGAGGGAGAGAGAGAGAGAGAATTATTTGGAGTGGAAGCTAAGAGAATGTGTCACGTGTTAGTGTGTAGTGTGTAGTGTGTATGTCGAAAGAGAGCTCTTATAAGGAACGCTCGTCCAGTAACACCCTTGCTGCATGAATAATAATTACAGCAGTTTATTTCTATATACAGCATACATACTGTATACTGTATCTCCCCAATGCACTGAGCACTCAGAGAAATGGTGAGAGAGGGTGATGGAATGAATAATGGAGGGTCAGAGCATAATAATAATAATAATAAAATATTATATTTATAATAATAATCAAAAAGATGATAATGCATGAAATGTGATCAACTGTCAATGGAAATGTGTCATGGACATGATCATGCACACACGGTGCACATACATAAATAGGTTTACACACGCAAGCACGTGTGACACATGCACACACACTTAAAACAAGGAATTGAAGTTACAAAGTCGAACAGAATTTTTAAGAGGAAAATAGCCTATATTAGCACGTTCACACTTTTAGGCGTGATGTGCATGACAACGACGTGCTAGACATTTCTTAAATCCAGACTTCACAGACACATGCCTCAGAAACACTAAGGCATGCTTCAACCTCCTGCTGTGTATTATTGTCTCCACCAGGCATACAAGGAATGGGGAGATTATGTTAATTGCACTCCGTCCGTATGTCCGTCCGTTCGCGTACAGCTAATCTCCGGCACAGTTGGCCCGGCCGATGCCAAACTGTGCACACACACTCCCTGCGGATGCATGCCAGTGACGAACCTCTGACCCAATTTTTCGGCCCAATAAGCGGCTGGAAATGAGCACAGAGCCAGGAGGTAAAATGCAGCCACACCGTGATGTTTTCCCAAAAGAAGGTTACAGCATGGGAAATGGCATGACACAAACAGCAAACACATAGGACATGTTGGTGTGCAGCTCCACCATGACCTCTCACTGATCTAACACTGAGTGTGTGTGTGCTTCCTGGCAGCCTTTTATAGGCAGCTGAAACAATCAGTGCAGACTCTACCATGTTACCGGTCAAACATGCAACACTTCTAAACCCCACATAACCCACATCACATAAGCCTATAAATCTATATCACTGTCTACACAAGTAAGGAAATATCAATTATCAATTAGGTGGACACAGGAACATTAGCACTGTGCTGTGCCACACGCAGGGCTAATGTTCTGGGGATTTTCCCAAGTCTTCCCTTAATATGAAAGTACTTCTAGTTCAGGAGGACTATAACATGACATTTGCTGATTGGAAGAGGGCTTTATTTGAGCATGCCACTCTCATTGCATTCTACATGGACCAAAGGGGATGGATACAGTTTCAATCTGGATAATGCAATGTAATACAAATTACTTAGCAAATCAACGATTAGAATGAATAACTAAACTAAAAAAGATGGTGATTCACACGCACAGGGACATGTATGAGGTAAGTGAGGAGAGAAGAACGATTTTGAGGATGGTTTTCAGACACACTTTAAATTAACTGAAAGTTCTTACCATTGAACTCTGATTAACTTATTCTGATACATGTGTAGCATGTGTTTCCACAGCTTTTTCAAATTAAACAAATGCACAGCTCTTCTTTTTAAATAAACAGTGCGACAATGTGTATACACCACTTTCAGTACAGCTTCTCACAATTGAAGTAAACATGTTTTCTTCCTTTGAATCTCTCCATCCCTTCCATGATGCCAAATCAACTATACAGAGTAAACTCCTCAGTGGAATTCAATTTGTAACTCTCAGAGTGTGGCCTACAAATGTAACCAAGTGAACCTGAAAAGTACATGGATGATTTCATTGTATACTCCATCATAGGTTTAATAATGAAAAAGTATCGACTGCAATATTTGGTGTGAATCCTATGAGATTGTCGTTTTTGGCAGATGTGCATGCATTTTCTACAGTGTTGTTCCATATGGCCAAAACAGCTTCCCTGCCTTAGTGCCTGCCCATTCCTCCTCCAGGCACTGATTTACAACAGAATGGAGCTGCTCTTTGTTAACACAAAAAAGTGATGCCAGTTTAGGACAGCATATTCACCAAAAGTGCTGAGTCATGGGGTCTAAGAGGCACGATTTGAGATAGCCTGAAAGCCAATGGCAATGTTAAATCACCATAAAATCTATACTAGCTACTTTACGAATTGAAATGCATGCGAGATTGGAGCTTTAACCTCATATCAAGCCAAGACATAAAGTAAATGCATTGGATTGTAAAAAAAGAAGTAAAAGTAAATAAAATCCTAATGCTGTAGCCTGCTATTATTAGTCTTGGCACATACATATACTGTACCATGACATCTATGACATGGGTGTTAACATACAGTGTGTGTGTGTGTGTGTGTGTGTGTGTGTGTGTGTGTATCTATGTATGTATGTATGTATGGATGTATGTATGTATGAGGGAATTGAGAATGCATAACATATGAAATATAAATATTATTTCATTCATTCATTCATTCATTCATTTATTTATATATTTGTTTGTTCTGAAGGGACAGCGCGTGTTCATGAACACCCACATCTAATGCTGTGTACTGTAAATACAGTGCATTTAGAAAGTATGATAATGATTTGAAATGTATTTAGAGGATAAGCCCCTTGAGGTGCATCGTGTCGTGTTTGAGGGTCCTCATGATTTCCAATCCGTAATCCCCATACAGAAAACAAGCAACTTTACCCTCTTGTACCAATGCCTTCCGTTCAATATATATATATATGGTAAATGGTGCATTTATATAGCGCCTTTATCCAAGGCGCTTTACATAGATTGTGCATTACATTCACCCATTCACATACACATTCATACACTGATAAGCAACAGCATGCGCGCGCATAACGGCAGCAGAAGAACATCACCTCTCATAAGAGGCAATGGAAAAGTTCTAACTGCACTGTAAAAACGTCCCATCAAACTTTCAGATGCTGTTTTTATTCCAGTGTGGAGGAAGAATGATTAGGATTTTTATTGTGATCTCTCGCCCTTGAAATATAATTATAATCCATTGGTTTCAGTTGACCTCAAAACCACACCTCCAGTCGCTTTCATAAGAACGGGAGGTGCGCTCATGACCATACGGCAGCAGAGCCTGGTTGTCCATGTCCGCGATGCGATGTGAGCTTGTATATCAGCTGTTCTCTGTGCGCAATACTGTTAGGCTTTGAAGTATAAATGTCTCCTAGGGTGCTCCTCACTAGCCAACTCACAAGAGAGATTGAATGGACTGAAACCAGCGCTCCCCAGAACAACAGGTTTGGAGTTCTGTTGGGAATTGATTACATGAAACAGTCAACCGTGCCCAGTCCCAATGTTTGTAAACAAATAATTGGTCTATAGGGGCTTGAGTATCATCACACTTGTAATCAAACCAATCGCTATTATATTACGATTTAAGGGAGGACCACAAGTAGAACGATAAGGATAATTGTAAAAAGTGTATGGATGGGCAGATCTTCATGAAACTTTGAGGAGATTATCAGTAGGCTACATCAAAAAGTCAAAGGTCAAGCTCATGGTCACAATCAAGGTCAGAGTCTGCCCGCCATGAAACTTGGAGGTCGGGGGTTCGATCCCCGGCCGACCAAAGACTCGGCATCAATGGGTTGGATTGGGGGGTCAAATGATTCCCGAGCGTGGCGCACGCTCCGACTCACCGCTGTGAGTGCGTCAAATGCGGAGACCACATTTCACTGTAACGTGTGTGACTAATCGTACGACTTTGTCTTCGGCGGCCATTATCTGCAGGCTTCCCCAAAGAGACGAGTTGACTTTTGGGTCAAAAGGTCAAAGGTCAAGTTCACAATCAATATATACTAATAAGAGATGTCGGTGAGGGAGGGGCGCAGATGTTGGTCCGACGTGCAACAGTCCGACACATGCGTGAGTCCGACATATGCGTTGCCGGTTAAGGCTCACCCGCGTGGCTTCCCTGTGAGGTTATAGGGTTTGGGGTAGCGTGTCGGACTAATGCCTGTCGGACTCTTAGTACGTCGGGAACAAACACGGGCACCCGGGTGAGGGAAGGGTCTGCACTAGTTTCATTTTGGAACACCACGGTCCAGAGTTCATGCCAAACGTGGTTGTGAAGTGCTGCTTAGTTCTAGTTCACATCCAGACAGATTGTCTGTCTCTCATTAACCTGATTCACAGGTGAATAGCCTCTTTCATTACTGCATGTCACCCCCCCCCCCCCCCATCTAAATAAAGGCGAAAGCCACAGAAAAGAAGGAAGAATTAACAAGCTAAAAGCAATTGGTTTTGATAGCACATCAGTGAGCTGGATGCAATCCTCCCTGGAGGGGAGAGAACAGATGGTGGAGGGGAACCCCCCTCCCAGTGAGCTGTGGCGTTCCACAAGGAAGCATACTAGGGCCTTTACCGTTAAAAGTTAAAAGCACAACACCAAAAAAGGCCCCAATTGATTCAATGTGGAACGCCCTACCAACAGCCATTAAGACGTGTGAATCCCTTGACTCCTTCAAAACCGCTCTCAAAGGGCACCTACGGAAGGCTGCAATTCGAAACTGGCCCCCGTAAATAAAGTCTGAGACAGTCTTCTTCAACAAGTAACAGTTTTTGTATTGACTTGTGCTTTCCTTTGAAATGTAGGCTACCCATTCTACATACTCTGAAATAATGTTCATTCAATCAATCAATCAATCAATCAATCAATCATTCAATCATCACACACTGTTTCTCTGTTGTGACATTGAAAATATATATTTATAGTAAAAGTCTAAAATATTTCAATATAATTGCAGGACACTTTATGACTGGTGAGTCCACACACAGCCAGTCATGGCTGAACGCCTCGCTTCCACATTCTATCGACATACAGTAGCCTTGAGGGATAAACCAGTAATACACATGAACCATCTGCTGTTTCAATCACACCTTACAGACAGCAACAACAGTCAACAGACCAATCAGGGCATAGACAGAGAGGGAGAGAGATAATGTCCGTGATTACAGATGGGAGACAAAGGTCATTGAAGGTCGCGTAAAGGGAAAGGGGTGGGCTTGGGGGTAGGGATGTAATGGTATACCCGTATGGCATGAAGACCATAAGTCTCTCCTTTTATGTTGCACTGCAAATGCAAGAGAGTTTCACTTACAATATGCTCTCATGCTCTATTATACATTGTATACATTTATTTATTTTTTTACAGTGGAATACCGTATGATATATGGTATTTTGGCAGATACTGTAGCCTACTATACTGTGACACTTCATGACCTATATTTCAATTTGGGGATTAAATATTGAAGGATGCAATTTACACCATCCTGCTTCCAACTGTGCATTTGCTTCTCTCTGGAGTAGTCTCTGACACTGCAGTGGTTGGATCAATTGAACTTTGACCCTAAGGCTGCTGTCCCTATTGGTATGCATACAGATACAGCATATAGTTCATTTGGCTTTTATAGCTTAGGTGGATGTGGGCGTGCTTGGATCAGTATCGTGTCAAGTTGTATGAATTAATGTGAGGAATACGATTACATACTGTATAGTGATGCCACCTTGTACCAAGAAAATCACAGAGAAGGCATTTCATTACATTTTCTGAACTTCAGGTTCAGGTTCATTTATTTGTTTGTCCCCGAGGGGCGATTTGTTGTACGGCAAAGCATCATAACAGGCAGACAACTGAACATATCACACAAAACACAGTAAAGACACAAGGTACCGGTACACATAAAAACAATAAAACAGGATGGCAGTTTAAGTTATCAGTGTAGCATTGGAATTCATCATCACTTGCAAGAACAGTTGTATATTAGTACATACAAGAAGCGACAAAGTATTGCTAGTGGCCCCTGGGACCTTTAGGCGGAGGCCAGAAGTGGAACGGTATTGGCTCAAAACCTAGCAACTAAGTACTGTAGTTAAAGCTACAGTCCGGGACTTATTTTAACGAATAAAACATTATTTCAGACAATGTGTATGATGAGGTATGTCAACACAATAGAGATAGCACAGTGGGAGGTGGTCTGACAATGTCAACAAAGTTATTGGAACCCTACTGTACTTTGTCACTGAATACATTACCAGCCCCCTTCTCATATATTTGTAACTATACTATTATAGATCCCAATCCAATAACGGCGCTGTTTGGTGCCCCTCCAGAGGGAATACAAATACCAACTCATCAGGCTGAAGCTATAGCGTTCTCCTCTTTACTTGCCAGACGACTGATACTATTCAATTGAAAAAAAAGGCAGCTGCCGTTGGGTGGAGGATGTTATGTCACTCACATCTCAAACTCGAAGAACTTAAATATACAATCAGAAATTTGGCAACCGTTTCTAACCTGCGGTAGTATTTTCTACGTAGTCATTTCATTGGCCACCCCCCCCCCTTCATTTTCATTTTTATTTAAATTTTATTTCAGTTATAGTTGATTTAATTAATATACAAGTTGTGGTTTTTTTACATTGCATTTCAGACTTTTACACTCTACACATGAATGTTGAGTACTGGTGTTGTTTTGTTTGTCTGTTCTGTATCTGTTGTCTGTCCTGTCCTATGTGCAAACTTCAATACAAATACTTGAATAATAATAATCTTACCAGCCCTGGTTGTGTAAAACATGACATAATGTAACATAATATACAAGCTCACTTATTCTGTACCAATGTGAAGAAATAACAAAAACACACATTATACAATGCATGATTAGATGCTCAAATGAAAAATGAAAGCTATTAGAGCTGATTGTTAGTATGCATGATTGTCAGTGTATGGGCGTGTTTGCCTGTGCATGTAGATTAAATGAGCTTTATGGGTTTGACTGCCAGGGACGTTTGTTCGCTCACTGTTGATACGGTTGAGCAGTAGCCATAATGGGAGTGTGCATTGTGTAAATTAGAGTGACAGTGTGTACCATCGCAGTAATCAGCCATCTCTGTCAGCAGTACAATCTGGACTGGAGTAGGACAAGAGTTGGATTCAACTCTAATGCCATTTCCACAGATACTACATGTCCAACTCAATGGCATCCAACGCAGATCATGCCAAAGGACTCTCCAGTAGAGTCCAATAATCAGTCATTCATTTAGAAAACAAATTGGATGCCTTTGTGTATTACAGTCAGCATCTCATTCACGCGTGATTATGAATCCCACCAACGTTCCAGGGTAGACCCGCCTCACCATGTGTCTGATTGGCTCCCGGGAAGGCATAGTTTTACTGAGGTTAGGCCGTTCGGGTTAGGTTTAGGGGGGTGCATACTTAGTTTAGACTAGTCACCAGAGATTATCCTGCAAGGCAGCAACCTGCTCATCGGAAGCATGCAGTCGGGTTCAGTGCCTTGCTCCATTACTTAGAATACTGTATACAGCCACTCTACTGTACCTCTCAGGACAGTGACGACCACATATTGCTGTGGTATCTGTCAAATACGAGCACTACACTATAGGGCTCGTATAGACAAGACACTGATGGAGCATGAATGCAGTGACATAATGCGACTGCCTACATGAGATCATTTGGCTTTGCAGAGTGGAGGTGGCTGTTAAAACCACTTTCCCGATTTCCGACAGCCAGTTTACTGCATGTCACCCCCCCCCATCTCTCTCCCCCATTTCCTGTCAGCCTACTGTCTGTCTCTCTATAAAAAAAATATGAAATAAAGGTGAAAGCTTCCACACGCTACGTCCAACCAGGGAAACTCCCCCCTGTCAGGTGTAAAGGAGCAACTTGGACACTGGTGGAGGGTGTGTAGAGCCCAGGATCACATTAGATGATTGACACAGGGGTGAAAAATGGGTTACAAAATCGTGGGATAAAAATATATATAAAAAAATAAGAAAAAATAAAGGCGAAAGCCGCAAAAAAAGAACTGAAAATAAAATTGTCAAAATTGGTCAAATAGGTCGTACGAAAGTGGTTTAAAAGCCAACCTCACACGATTAAATTGTGCTGTTACTTTGATAAGTTCAGTGGGTACTATAGGCAAGTCCCAAGGTGCAAGTGAGTGAGTGAGTTCTCCCTCTCCTCGGAGAGTGATTAAGGTGCCTCCCAGGAAACAGTTTTGACTTACAAAAACAACCCACCCACAGTAATGATATCACCTGAGACCACCTCCCGATGATGCAACAGTACGCCCTTCTTCAGTGGCAATGTGAAACAACATGTCAAACAGACAAACATCCACGCACATCTCAGAAATGTTGACGGGTGCAGGACAAAAATATACATACAGGAAGAAGGTAGGAAGTCCGCAGCACCGTTCTTTAAGCTCCCATGAATTTTATTATGGGAATCAGGAATCAACGTTTCAGAGTTGTTACAGTGGCACACACACACACACACACACCACACACACACACACACACACACACACACACACACACACACACACACACACACACACACACACACACACACACACACACACACACACACACACACACACACACACACACACACACACACACACACACACACACACACACACACACACACACACACACAGTGTGTCTGTGTGTGCCTGGAATCTCAACACCGCACTGCTTTTTCAAATCTCTTGGTGGCGTTTGTGACTTGCTGTCACAGCTCTTTACCATTACCACAGGTAATGAAGTGGAAAATATGTAATTAACATGTCATTATATAAATACAGTATGTATCAATCAGCATCTCCAAATCTGAGGCCATGGTTCTCAAGGTGAAGGAGTTTAAGTATCTCGGAGTCTTGCAGTATTGCTGTCGCTGTACCGCACTGTTGTGACGAAAAGAGAGTTGAGCCAGAAGGCAAAGCTCCCTGTCTACAGAGCAATCTTCGTTCCTACTCTCACCTATGGTCATTCATTCATTCATTCAAGTTATATTTATTCTCAAAATTACACAGAGTAATTAAACTCATTTTCAGTGAGTACAGTACAGTACAGTAATACAATAGTAATACAATATCATATAAAAAAACATCACAATACATCAGAGGATCAGGAAAAGGAAAACAAAAGGTATACCCACTTCATGTGAAAGAATAAGGTCACAGATACAAGCAGGCAAACATTGTTTTCTCAGACGGGTGGCTGGCATCTCCCTTAGATATAGGGTGAGAAGTTCAGTCACACGGGAGAGACTCGGAGTTGCATCTCCCTTAGATATAGGGTGAGAAGTTCAGTCACACAAGAGAGACTCAGAGTTGCATCTCCCTTAGAGATAGGGTGAGAAGTTCAGTCACGCGGGAGAGACTCGGAGTTGCATCTCCCTTAGAGATAGGGTGAGAAGTTCAGTCACACGGGAGAGACTCTGAGTTGTTTCTTCGCTGGGAAAGGAGCCAGCTTCGGGAATCTGGTTAGGATGCCTCCCGATCGTCTCCCTAGGGAGGTCCTCGCTGCACGTGCCACTGGGAGGAGACCCCGGGGCAGACCAAGGACCAGATGGGAGGATTACATCTCCACACCGGCGTGGGAACGTCTCGGGATCCCCCAGGAGGAAGCTGCTAATGTTGCTCTGGAGACGGGAGTCTGGAGCTCTCTGCTGGAACTGTTGCCCCCACGACCCGACTCCGGATAAGCGGTTGGAGATGGCTGGATGGGGATGCGATGGTAATTCCGACAGGGCATTAGTCCGACATGCGGGAACAACGCATGTCGGACTGCCGCTCGAACATGTGCTTCTCCCGTGCTCGCGGTTATGGTTAGGTTAGGGTTGAGGTATAGGTTGTAGGTTATGGTTAGGTTAGGGTTGAGGTAGGTTGGTTATGGTTAGGTTAGGGTTGAGGTAGGTTGGTTATGGTTAGGTTTAGCGCAGCCACACTTCACCCGCCCCTATTGCATATGCATATGCGTAGCCCAGCGTAGTGGTATATTAGTATCGCGACGCGAGGCTAGGTTAGGGTTGAGGTATGTTGGTTATGGTTAGGTTAGGTTTGAGGTAGGTTGTTGGTCTAATGACTGTCGGACCAATAATAGTGTCGGAAATAAAGCCTGTACCCGGCTGGATGGATGGACAATATGTATTTCAAGCATATTTCTGTTTATTTTTCTCCCCAATTTTAGTCACTGCCTGAAGCCCAACACTGGTCTGGGTGTAGCTAAAAGGACGGATAGATACAGAGATATCCATATGGGCATATCAGCATGCCCATGGGCATATATTGACGACATCAGGGATGGGCATAAAGGGACAAGGACAGAACATAATGGTGGTATCAGTCAGTTCGCCGTGTGGTGTGAGGTGGTGTGAGGGCCGAACCGATGTGTGGTCCTGAACCTCTAGTATATAAAAAAAACGGGCTTCTCGATTATTTGATAAATCAACAAACGAATCGATAGAATAATAGCTAAGAAAATATTGATTGTTGCATCCCTAAATCATAGCAGGGTGACAGCCAGGCGTGTGTGCATGCAGCCACGCATAGCCCAGCCCCTCCCCCAAACACACATACCCATACAGTATAGTACAGCACACACCCTGCAGCCTTGTCATCAGTGTAATTAGGCTTCAGTGAGATGAGAGTGGGAGGGGTTGGGTTGGAGGAATGGTCCTAAGTAATTCATTATATTGAATCAACTCAATTTGCTGGGTGGACAGAGGTCTATTGCTGTGCTTTCAAGCAGAGAGAGGGGGAAAGAGAGAGAGAGGGGAAGAGGGAGAGAACACTGGCAATGGTTGGAGGAAAACTATCAGCCATTGATTCTGATAATTTATTTGCTCACGTTAAAGGGGAGACTGCAGTGGTGGTCAATCACACCTCTCACCAGTCAGCATAAGTATCAGCACAAAGTACTCCAAGGGTGATATCTGGTCATACTCTTCGTGCAGAAATGTGGTGAATTGAGTGGCTATAATGTAGTCACTCAATCCGCATGTATGAGGCGTGTGACTCTACAAGCATGTAGAGCTCCACACAATTAAGGCAGTAATATATCCGACGTTATGGCTCTGTCCTCTTATTACTATTAAAGTGAATTAAAGGGAACATACCCTGGTATCGTAACCTTCTGCAAGCATTTAATTAGTCCAATAAAGGAATGAAGTGCATAATGACTTCACATACATTCTGCTATGATGATGATGATGATGATGGTGGCGGCGGTGATGATGCGTTGCATGTGATGCCTGTATTTTAAGTCCACAATTTGAACCAATCAGACAGCATCCTGTAAATGAATAGTAAGCAAGTTACTGGGATAACTTGCTTACTGGAATCTTTCATCCCCACGGTACCACATTGATCATTTGCCTGCTGCAAAAGTCAGTTGTAAAAGCTTTAGAGGAAATTATACTAAGGGAGCCAAGAGTCATGAATTCTATTCACATCCTGTGCACCATCAAGTTTATTCTGGGTAACAGTATCATCATCATCATAGTCATCATCATCCTCATTATTTTAATTATTTTATTTATTTAAAATCTTGAAGGAGGCATTGGTGTAGAAAAGTAGCAAATAAACCTCGGAATTTACTCAACGACATTAATGAGGTAAATTTATAGTTATTTTATTAAAGTAGTCTAATTGAAATGTAAGTATTGCCATGAATGGTTCTGTTCAGCTTCTCTGGTCTGTTTTCTGAAAAACCTATGTTTCTATGTCAGTGGTACTCAACCTTTTTCATGTCAAGGACCCTCAGAATTGATCTGTATTTGGCCGCAGACCCTCATCTGAAAATATGTACCGGTAGTTCCAGGCAGGAACCCCCCCAGAAGCAAAAACGTTCACTCTGAAAGAATATATATTCAAAGATTTGCACCACATTTTAAGCAGCAAAATAGCAGACCTACAAGTTCATAGCGTGGCACTCGGTGCCGTGCTATGAGCTTGTAGGTCTGCTATTTTTCAATAGCTAAATTATAACAATGCTTAAAACACCAAAAGGGGTTCCCGCCCAGAATGGGATGAGTAAAATAAATAAATAAATGAAAATCTACAGTGACAGACTGGATAACCACTGCCACAAGGATTTATAGTCTACCTTGGTCACTCTTCAGAAATACAATGGTCTTCTGGAATTAGGGAACTCTGTGGATAATCAGATTAAGCTGCAGCCCACATACTCTATCTATACAATCTTGTGGGTTCAAGGCCAGCTCGTGACCTATATTTCATGTTATCCTCTTTCTCCTTCCACAGATAATTGTTTACAGGGTTATGTAGTGGTTATAGGGGCCATTGTAACAAAATAAATGGATTCTTGCAGTGCTGCTCAGCCAATGTGTCCATCAACGGTCTTGTGTTGGTGCAAGATACTAAACCTGTATCTCATTCTCTAGGGTGGGCCGGTTGAAGGAATCTTCAGTGACATAGAGGGTGCGTTCGGAAATAGCGCACGGAGCGCACTGTGCAATGCAAACTAATAGGCGAGTGCACTCCCGGTGCGCATTTTCGAACGCACCCAATGTGTACAACAGATATTCAACACTGATTAGCATTTCAGGAAGACAAAGTCTGAGACCATATTGAGACAGCAATAAATATGACACAATTCAACATGATTTATGTTCAGAATCCATAAAATGAACCATTAGAACAGGAACCAAGCTGCAATATTTCCAAGAAGTGACTAAGATTGACATTCCAATTCAGGCTAAGTGTTAGAGGTTAATTTGTAGCTGGTGTTTATTGATGTAATCTACCTGCCATGAAGAAAGATTTGTGGCCTGGAATCGTCCATGGTGAGGTTTTAATGTTTTTTCTCTACAGTCTATCTCATGGTCAAGACTGTCTATTCTATGATGGATTCCCTTAAAATGGAGAAAAAGTCTCTCCGCATTTTACCAGGTGTTCGGAAGGCTTCGCTAGTATAAAATGTAGAACAAACGTCTGGCACAAGTTAGCGTTACACTTTGAAGAGAGCATTAGCCCAAGAGTGTTGTCTTTCCTCTAACTTGCCGTTTCCAGAGACGGAGGACTTAAAACTGAAATAGCTACTGTAGATGAAGCCTATTTATAGCATAATGATATTTCCTTGCTATCTTCTAATGCGCCGTCGCACCATGGCATTGTGAGCCAAACAAAGTAGACCTACAACATCATGAGCTTCTAGGTCGCAGTGTTGTTTTCGTCGACTAAAACTAAGACGATAAATGTTCGTTGACTACCGAAAAAGGTAGTCGACTGACGAAAACTAAATGGAAACTAAATAAAATTGTCTATTTTCAAGTGTAAAAACAGTCATTAGGCCCACCAAAACACATTTTAGTCGACTAAATCAACTAGATTTTGTCGACTAAAATCTCATGACATTTAGTTGACTAAAACTAGACACTAAAACATTCCGGGTGACTAAAATGTGACTGAGACTAAATAAAAACTAATGAAGAGACTACGATAAGAACTAAGATCAAAATTTGCTGCCAAAAACAACACAGGTAGGCATTTTGTGCATGCAGGTAGAAGACCGCTGTGCATCAAAGTATGAACCGCGCTTAACCTTCCCTCTGTGGTTCGGAATATAGGTCTGCTGACAGACATCTGCTGCAGGAGGAGAACAGGACGACTCGTTTCACATTTCTTCCGCTGTCGTTAGTCTGTGACAGAGCAGATGTTTAGTGTGTCGCTGCAGGCCCAGTAGTGTATGTATTTTTATCCCAACTGTGGATCTCCCAGACACGAGTCAGAGAATATAGAGCTATCACAGGAACGTTTAATGAATCCTGAGACAAAGGCACAAACAACACTATCATATAATACCAGAAACAAGCTCCTTTGAAGTTCCGAGCTTTGTCGAAGGAATGTGGTTGTGCTGGACTATATGGAAAGAAACTATTCCGGTGGTAAATGGTAATAGCATCTTCTTAAACATATACAGGCCAGACACTTTAACCAAACAGCAATTCATCTAGCCATTTCTGTGCCAGCCTGTAAATTGCAGCACCAGCAACTTATTGTAGCTGTATCAGGCTGAGTGCATTGACTGCCCCCCTGGCTAGGTGTTATTGCTTCTTAATGCAGTGACAGAGTGAATACTTCTCCTTGAAAACCATCCAAATCTAGCGTATGTTCATAAATATTCGCTTAGTTTGTAACCTCAGAGCTAAATTGCAGTTTGTATTATTCAGTGTCACACTTTCAGGGTTGAAAGCACACTGTATGCTGGCTGAGAACAAGGTGCAACAGAGCATTTGAAGGTTCACAACCATAAGCAAATTAATAAATTATATCAACTTTCTCACATATCAAAGTTGGCAAGATAGATCGAGTTTACACTGCACAAGGCTGGAAATCACTATTCTTTTTAGATCACAATACATCATTAACTTTAAAGTTTACCGATAACTTGGGAGTTTGTCTTCCCTGCTTTCTAATGAAACATGTAAACATGTTTATAATAATAAAGTAGTATGTATATTCATAGCACAAGCGCTACCAAGTAAAAAAGTTAATTTCGAGCCCTGGTAAGACAGAAACCATATCAATCCTTTTTATTACCCACATTTACATTTGCTCTCCTTTAGATGCCATGAAAATGTAATGTATTCAGGGCACGTTCCAATTAATCCATGATCCAACACACATGTGGCTGTATAAATCGCAAGCAGCAACACATCTACAGTACAAGGTGATAAGTTCTTTTTTGAATTGTGTAAACAGATTTGAAATGGACAGAGCACTGACGGAAACATAAATTGCAGCGAAGAAGGACTGCATTCCCCTTGCACTATAATGACTATATGGTCCAATCACTTGACCCAATCCTTGACCTCATACTGTAGAACAAAGTGCACAGATTGCTTTCAAATCTCACCCTCATTCTCTACATTGCATTGATCAGTTTCTTATTTTCTCTTAACCGAAAATAGCCTATTGTACCTACAAGTTCACAACACTGCAATATGATCAAAGTATGTAGGTCTGCTTCTATTCCACACAGACTGTTTTGTCCCAAGAATAGGGATGATATAAGGTAGGGTTCATGTGGTTAAAACCCATATTTGTGAAATAATTTCAACAGTCTAAAGTCTATATCTAAAAAGAGAAACAGCGATTGTTTAATGTTCCAATCATCTCTTTGGAACCTTGCGCTTGTAATAAATAAATCAGTTCCGTTTTTAATCGGACTGATGAATCTACATTTTTAATCTCCAAGAGAACGTGGAAACCAAATTGCCACTATGCTATAACTTTGATTTTGATGGAGGATGCGGGGGGGATACAATACAATCCCCTTGTTATCACGAGTTCACGACGACCAAAATCCCAGTAATGTTCAAGCTAAGCTTCTTTCTGAGAGGAGTGTTTTTTAACTTAAAATGGCCGTGATTGTATTGTATTGTTAGATGCATGAGAAACCCCTGCCTGGATGAGCTCAGTTTTCTCAGTCATTATATCACCATAAAAATATAATAGGGAAAGATGTTATAAGGCAACTTAAAATGGAATTGTAGAAGCATCCCCATTGTTACAAAAGAATGCATTCCCTATACCGACTGTATCCCTGAGCTGTGTGAAATCTCTGGTGAATGTCGTTTTGATTAGCTTTGTTTGAGGCCCTATAAAGAACACATGATTTAGCACATCTCTCTTCAGATCACTTGTCATCCACTTATCTCCTGAATTCAATCACACAGCCACACAGTGCTGCCTTAATATGATCAGTGAACCTAGAGAAGTGATAACTGTTTCTTGCGGTTTAGACCTCCAGGCATCTGATCTCTAGTCTTCATTAGAGTATTGGTTGCCATAACTTGCCAAGATGAAATATGTTCACATATTATTTAACTCAACTGACAGGGCCACAGTAAATCTAATTCCATCTTGATCCATTCACAGATGGTCAGGATTCAGATTAATCGAAGCTTTAGAACAATGCTTTAGACAATGCTTTTAACAATGCTTTAGAATCTAAAGCATTGTTAACAGAACAATTTAGGCTTCATTGGATGTTATCTAAAGTTTAGATAACATCCAATGAAGCCTGAATTGCACAAATATGGGAATCATATGAGATGAGATTCTGATTGAGATGAAAGAAAAGTAATGTCTGTATTTCTCCCAACAGAACAGTTACTGACCTATCTGAAGATCCCATATTCTTTACCAATTACCATCATGACACCTTGTTCTGGATATCAGAATTGGGTAATGAACCAAAACGCTTCATGCCAGTTCAAAGACAAATATTTTACTCATTTTAATGACCACTACAAAACATACAAATATTAAAAGTAAAGAAAAAAAAACACACCAAAGAATATTTGATCGATACTGTATTAGTATAAAGACGTGCTCACGCATGTTTTCATCCACGAGTAACTACCATCTAGCATGGATTAGCAGTCGACAAATTCAACGCAGGCCCTACTTTCATTTCCTAAGGAAAGACGCTCCATTGTGGACAAAAGGGACATAAGAGGATTATCCATCACAGAGGACTGAGGAGATCCCTTTACTCTAGCTGATCCACGCAGGCAAATCTGATCACACAATCACACATCAAAGTCCTAAGTCCAAGTCCTTGTGTAGGGACTTGTTGATTAACCATTTAGGCCCGACGTCGAAATAAAAAAAAGTCTTCTAAATCCTGACAGTTTTCTGAAAAACCTCATGTTTCTATATCAGTGGTGCTCAATATTTCATGTCAAGGACCCCCAAAAATGATATGTAATTGGCCACCGACCCCCATCTGAAAATATGTTATTCCACGTTCGCTCTGAAAGAATATTTATTCAAAGATTTACGCCACGATTTTTCAAAAATTGCAGATCTACAAGCTCGTAGCGCGGCATGCACTGAGCTTGTAGATCTGCTATTTTTCAACAGCTAAAGTATAGTAAACATAATGCGTAAAATACCAAAAGGGGTTCCCACCCAGAATGGGTTAAAGGTCAGGACCAGGGACGGCTCCAGGGGAGCCAAATTGACTGACTTCTATGTAAACCAAGATTCATTAGCCCCACCTCTAAATAGCCAGCCCCTCCATAGCACCCGCAGTCACAATTTTCTGGTCAGGACTAAGGTTTCAACATTAATGTGTCTTCGCTCCGATGAAGATGCAGTAGCATCAAACCATTAGTGTGCTCCAGATTTATCTACCAGGGCCCGAACTCAGAGCCCGCTCAGCCCGGCATGAATAGGTAGCTGGAATTGAGAAGACTGGGCGGCGGTGGCTCAGGGGTAGAGTGGCCGGATGGTAACCGCAAGGTTGCCAGTTTGAATCCGGGCTCCCCCAGAGTTAGCGCCGAAGTGTCCTTGAGCAAGAGACTGAACCCCTAATTGCTCCCGATGTGCTGGTTGGTTGGTATGAATGTGTGTGAATGGGTGAATTGATGCATCTATGTAAAGTGCCTTGGATAAAGGCGCTATATAAATGCACATTTACAATTTAAGACTGTCCGATGAATAAGTTAGTAATAAGAAGTATTCTAATCTGTGGTCAACTTTTGTGGACTGTTTAAGCACTTAAAAAAAGGGTCCTGATCTATTGCACCTGTTCCAAAAGACCTGCTAAACCATTCTGTAACATTGTTTTTTTAAACCTTTTAATATAGTTCAATTTTTTTCTTGTCTCTGTTTGCCGTCCCGTTGAATTAAACAAAGCAGAAAAGAAGAGTGAATGTTGGCCTGTTTGTTCTCACCCACCCACAGACGGTTGTTTCATTGCTCCACATGCATCATTACTGCAACTCCCAGAAGAACCCATTAGGAACCATAATCAATGCATGATCGCATACGGTAAACAAATTCTAGGTTAGATACTGAAGGAAGCATTGCAAACACAGTAGTCTCTTTGGAACACAGTGTTAAAATCTTAAATAACCACCATCAAACGAGATATACAGTACTGTATAAAGAATGACGCAGTCATTTTCAAAAGATTAGGCTGACAGATGAATATTTCACCTGTCCCCATCTAACCCGTCACATTGGCACAGCTCTACAAGTACTACACGAGGCATAAAATGAATCCCCAAGGGACAATTTGACCAACTGCTCTATGTTTGCATCAGCAAATGCAGCTTATATCGGACAATTGCTGTGTTCATGGTGCACAGAAAATCTGTAAGTCTCAGGAGTTCCTCCATGGGAACAAACTGTAGGACCTGCCCTTGACACTCGGACGATTTATTGTCCGCATCCTCCTCTCTTGCCAATCGACCCATGCGGTCGTGAAGGTCAGTGAGCCAGGGGAGCAGCTGGGCAGAGACTTCAGGACAGAAGCCCACACACACTAGCACTGTTCCAACCACTCCGACCGGGGGCGGACAGACGAATGTGACCGTGCGGAAAGACAGATGCAGACAGAGGACAATGGCTGCAGTGACACGGGTGAGGGCGGAGGCCACGGGCAGCAGGAGGGCATCGCCTGGGCAAAGGTTCTGCATGTAATACAGAACACAACCCAGCAGCTCTCTCTGGTATTGTGGATCGCCGTCATGCAGTGTGACTCGGCTAGTCGCAGGGAAGGAGGGCTCTGCACAGACCTTTAGAATTAAACCTCCCATTTGAGCGCCACACGACCCCCACACGGACCCACTTCCAAAGATCAGACACTGTCTCTTTACATTCTCATTATCAGGGCTGGATGCTGATGAACCACAGAGTCCTGCCACCTCTGCTAGGATAGAAGTGGCACAAACTACTTGGCAAGAGTCACAGGGAGGCATAAGAGTCGATACGACTTCAGAACCTTGAGCCGTCTGCAACAGAGCTTCGTTTAGGTGGCTCAACAGGACTCCTTCACAGAACGGAGAGTTCCTGACCGTGGTCAGGCTGACCCCGGTGATAATGTACCAGGAGCGCACGTGGCAATTTGCCAGCGGTCCTTCCAGTACACAGCCATTCCAATTGTCCTCTGTGCAGTGTCCCTGTATCGAGGAAGCAAGACAACCCCCAGGCAAGACAATGCGTTCCCTCCAGCTCAGGGTAAGCATTACCCTCCGCTCATTGAAGGTGCCAAGTTGCTTCCTCTGGTCCAGCGGTCGCCCTCCTGTGACACTGCAGCAGGCTGGATTTACAGTGTTACGAGACAGCCAACGGGCTCGTGGCAGGTAACTCACCTAAACATGGAGAAGGAGACCTGATCACTCACAACTCACTTAACAGAGTTATAATATCTGATACGGATCATTATGCATTAGTGCATTCATTGTCTGGCTCACACATGAGCAACTGGCAGCCCGGGGGCCACATGCAGCCCCCACCATCACTTAATGCAGCCGGCAGGTTAATATCAAAATACTGATATATTATTGATTTCAGCTGTTACAATGCCAAACATGACCCGCTTTAATTACTTGACCTGCTTTAATTACTTAGTCCATATTAGTAGCTTAATGACTAGTATTAAAATGTTATTAACTTTTTTTGTGTCCAATATATTTGGATTTAGTTCGCAAAGTTAACATAACTATAACTACCCTTTAAATGCATTTGAAATGAAATAAAAAAGGTTATTTTTCAGGATTGCAGTGCAAAAATGGCAAGAAATAATTCAGGATTTCAATTTTAAAAAATAGCAAAAATAGCTGATCTACGACATGTGTCCCTCTGGAGTGAGTGTGGAAATATAGTGGCCCTCTCCATCGTCAAAGTTGCTCACCCCTCAAATGATATAGAATTAGGAAGGTGTGCTCAGCAGAGGGCAAAATCTAGGAGTAATGCCCTAATAATAACACTTAGTGCTTCAGTATGTCGACAAGCTGATTTTCCTTTCTACAGTGCCAAAACTACTAGTAACTGGTGTACTGACCATGGTATTACTGTGCTTAACTGACCAGCCAACTGGCCTGGTCTGAACCCCACAAAGCATCTAGGTTGTATTGTCAAGAGGAGGGTGTGAGTCTGTGAGACATAAGACTCAACAATACAAATTATTTTATGGCCGTTATCAAAGCAAACCTGGGCTTCCATAACACCTCAGTGACAAAGGCTGATCACCTCCATGCCACGCCCCATTGATGAAATAATGTGTTCAAAAGTAGCCCAGACCAAGTATTGACTGCATACATTGATATACTTTTCAGATGTCCAACATTTCTCGATTAAAACAAATGAGATATATATATATATATATATAAAATGTAGTGGTCTCTTAGTCTCTTTAGTGAATTTTTTTATTTTAATGAGCCATAATCAATGATCAAGATTAAAACAAAACAGTTTTAAATACTTTATGCGCAATGAATTGAGAATATATGAAAGTTTCACTTTTTGAATTATATTACGGAAGAATTCACATTTTTTGAGAAGGAGCTATGGTATACGCAGGTTAGTCTACACTCTACAACACCTTCCACTAAGACAGTATTCAAAACGAGCCACAACTTAATCCATTTCCCATTTAGAGGCCAATTAATGGCTTCTAAATCCTAACAGTTTTCTGATAAACCCATGTTTCTATGTCAGTTGTGCTCAACCGTTTTCATGTCAAGAACCCCCAGAATTATCTGTATTTGACCACCGACCCCCATCTGAAAATATGTTGTTCCAGGGACCCCCCCAGAAGCAAAATTTTGCTCTGAAAGAACATATAAAGAGATGTAGATCTGCTATTTTAGTGCTTAAAACACCAAAAGGGGTTCCTCTTGCCCAGAATGGGTTAAGTATGTGTGCATGCACGCATCACAGGATGTTAAAACGCATGCTGGTGTTAATCAGAACGGGGCTCGCATGGCTCTCCCTCCCTCGCTCTTCATCTCTGTGTGCGTGCCAGTCTAAGCACTGGGTGGATGAACAATAAAAACATTATGTTGTGTGGATTATGAATCATAATGAATCAGGTGCATGCGTTAGGCGAGACATACCAACAGTCCTACAGGCTACAGTCATGAGTCCCGACACCCTAAACTAACCACGGGTGATTTGTAATCGGCCACGAGTTAGTTGTAAGTTGTAACTGGCCACGCATGTCAGGACTTGGGAGCGACTGTGTTGTCGGACTCATGACTGTAGGACTCTTGGTATGTCTAACTAACCAACATATGCACCCCAATGAATCACTTGCATCCCTACCTGAAGGCGCTGCAGATATTCCTGTGCCGTGTAATCCCTGATGATGTCAAGGCGCTGCCTCTGCTGCACACTCATACCATCAAACAGACGCAGGTTCTCGTTAATTGTCTCCACTTGCAGCCTGTGGAAATAGGAGCACACCTGCTCATGTTGCTCCAGAAACGATGGTGGGAGGAGGGCATTTGGGAAGAGCGCTTCGCGGTTAGCCAGGGACGGTCCGTAGTTCCGAATCAGCTTGGAGAGCAACGGCCTCACAGCTTCTTTGCCGTCATAGTGCAAGCACACGACATAGACTTCAGAGTTCCCAGCCTTGCTCGTGGCCGGCTTGAAGACGTTGACGGTGCGGAAACAACAGTTCAACAGGTAGATTAGGCAAATGGAGGAATGCTCATACAGGGTGAACATCTTAAGTACAAAGGAGCCACCGGGGCTTAGGAGAAGCAGTGCTGCTGTAGCCTCACAGTACTGCAGCGAGGCCACTAGAGCCTCCTGTTCGTCGGGATTCTCCTGACAGTCAAAACTCCCATCTGCCGTCACGACGTCAACACTGTGCATGTTACTGACGAACGTCTGCAGCTCAAGCAGATGCTTCTGGTTCATGACGTTGCCAGTGTTATCCGAGCCAAAGAACCACCACGGCAGCGTGTTGGCGATGAGCCGGTCGTCCACGATGGTCGTGTTGCCGGCGTTGCCCTCGTGGTAAGGGTTAAGCGTGTTGGCGGCCCAGCTCCAGTCGCAGTAACGCGTGCGCTCGCTGGTTTTGACGTAGTGGTTCAGAGCGGTGATGAAGGCCCCCGGAGCTTCACACAGATGCACAGTGTTCAGCTCTCCGTCCTGCAGCGCCTCTGCTGGAAGGAGGTCAAAGGTGCCCAGGATCTCATAGAACTTACACCAGGCCTGAGTGCAGATCTCAGCGTTGGCAGCGGAGCGCACGGCGGCGATGACCTTCCCCGCACGGTTGGTGGAGTTGGTATGCTGATGCCAGGTCTCCAGAATCTTGTCGCTAAGTTGGTTCTTCACAGCATTAAGGGATTCTTTTAGGGCCTGCAGGCAAGGGCTTTCCTGCGGGAGACATCTAAGAGAATCATTCGGATCGGGGATAGACCATGATTCCACAGTCGACGGCTTAGTGTAGGTTTTAAGCTTGTTGAAAAGTTCTCCAACCTCGGACACAATTTCAGGGTCACAGGCTGTTATATCACCACTAGACCGCTGCCTACCTCCTTTCCTTCTTGGTCCATGGCTTCTACTCATCTTCCCCATTGAAGAACCTACAAACAACAGGCAGAGGATAAACAGAATTAATAAGAGTATTAAAGACAGACAGAACAAACTTCATTATGAGTCGTGTTCTGTAATATATTGGGTCCTGGGTTCTGTAATATGTTCTGTAATTAGGGATGTGCCGATGAGACAATTTGGCCAATATTGATATCAGATATAATTAATTGCCATTATGGCTGATAACCAATATAACGGACGTTGATATGATCTCATTCTATATTTATAAAATATCATTATTTTGGCCATTCTGAAAAAAAAGGCTGAATTTGAAAAAAAGCATATTATAGTTATTGAAATGTTGGCTCATATCCCAACATAAACAGCTTGATATAATTTGCAGCCTTCATCATCACAAAAGGCTTTTTTTAATTTATTTTTCAACATAATTATAATTGGGAAATACAAATTGATGGCATTGTGACTACGAGCTGCGGCCTATTTCCTTTCTCAGTCAACATAATTATAATAAAATAAATATCTGCTAAATCCGATATATTATTTTACCGATACAGATTACCGATTAATTGGTTTAAGGCCAATTATATCGGCCGATACCGATGCGTTTGCTGATTAATCTCCCATCACTATCTGTAATATACTGGGTCCTGACGGCATGGACAACAAAAACTGTGGCTCCACTGTCCGTCCCAAGTGTGCAACCAGTTGATGAGACTGACCCACTGTACTGTGCTTTACACAGTTAACATTAACCGTCAGGCCTGCCTTACAGTATGTGGTACTACTGTATATGTATATTATGGTGGAGGAGCAAATTCACACTAATATTATTTACAGACTCTTGCCGGGCCTGGCCCCCCGCCCCGTACACTGCATCATGTCCCCTACATGCATGAGTGGTGGTGGTGGATTTCCATTGAAGCTCAGTGTTGTGAGGTGCCTCTGGGGCACGCTCTAGTCTAAAGACTACCAATACAAATGTCCAAGCTAATTGAGTGGCATTAACCATATAAACCCAAGCATCTCTATTCTGGGGGGGGGGGGGGCATTAGCCAAAAATAGCTACAAGCTCACAATGCATCATGACACGTTGTAAGCTTGACAAATATGGTCAACGACATAGATTAGGGTAGTAACAATTTATTACACAAATTGGGCCCTTGCAATTATTCAAAACTACATAACCAACTCAAATTAATACTCAATGGCAAAACAGTATTCTGCAATGTTATAGCCAACACGTGGGTTTAAAGCATATGGGGAAATACATAGCATAGAAATTCAGTATTCATAATGCTATAGGCCTATAGCTAGCCCCTCTCGGTACCCCTCGGTTAAGCTCTTTTCATCGCTTCCCTGTAGGGTCCCTCTGCCGTTTGTAAGCACTCAATAGAACGCAACTGTACTGTACATACGCTCCGTTCAGGCCGATCTGCGTTCTGCTTAAGCGTTGGTGAGATGTTTCAAAGATGCATAAAAGTGCTGTAGTGGGAGAAATTTCATTTGGCGCAGATGCCGTTAAGTATTTTTTTCCAGTTTTGGCTGCTCTGAAATTCTCTCATCCTTCCTTCCTTGACTTCCCATTGTACGGCGCCTCCCGCACCGAGACTGGCTAGCTGCACGTCCCTAGTTCCCTACGTTCCTGCCTCTGATCTGCTCTGTCGCAGCTAGCCAGTCTCGGTGCGGGAGGCGGTACAATGGGAAGTCAATAAGGAAGTCAAGGAAGGAAGGAGGAGAAAATTTCCGAGCAGCCAAAACTGAAGAAAGAGATTAAAAATACTCCCACGTTTCCGTTGTCTCCTATAGCAGTGCATCTTTGAAACTCTCGACACTTAAACGGAGCGCAGATCGGCCTGAACGGAGCGTATGTACAGCTGCGTTCTATTGAGTGCTTACGAACTGCAGAGGGACCCTACGGGGAAGCGATGAAAAGAGCTTAACCGAGGGGGCCTATAGCCTTCTCTTTCATGCCAATTACTTTTAATTGATCCCACACTGACCAAGGGGTAACAAATACAAGTAGATCTTTGCATTTACTTATTTCAAGAGCTTAGGATGTTTGTTTATTTTGTTGTGAAATACACGGGTATCATTTACAGAATGTACTTGGTTTTGTTTTGTTTTTTACTGGCAGTTTCAACTGTCTTATTCTGTACAGTAATGAATAGCCTACTACTACTGTGTGCGTTTTGTGTTTGTGTTTAGTTAAACAAACATTAACTGTGTTTGTTTTATCACCATCAAATCATAACATGAGTTATGTCTCTAAATGTTTTGATGAATTGAACAAGGTGGACCCTGTTGTAAACAAGTGTAATGCTTAATTGGGTCGTCCACTCACAGTTAGCAGTCTTTGTATTGAGTTTGTGCTTGAAATGTACTGTAATTCTGCAAACTGTTAATAAATATTTCAATCAATCAATCAATCAATCACGTGTGAATTTGGGGGGGCATGAAATCATTGAAATGAATGTGTTTCGGAATCACTGTCTGCTAGAGCCGTAAAAATCCTCCTTTATCGGGGTCACTGGCATGAGTTTTCAAATGGGGGGTCCGTGGCCTATTAAATGGTGATTTGGGGGTCCTCGACACGAAAAGGTTTGGGAACCACTGGCATAGGTAGCCTAATGTAACCAACTAACCGGTCATGTTCTTTCTAGTTTCTAGTTGTCGTTTAACGCGTGGCCATAAATAACATAACATTCATAGCGTTCTGAACGTTGTACAGGCAGCGACTCCATGAAATAATTATTTTAGCGGTGTCTCCTTTCACCATCCTAACGACAGACATGTTATCCTAACTTTTAACAACATTTAGCAACAGTAATGTAGACTAGGGAGGAGAACTCAACTCACCGAGAGAGAAACCAGGAAGGAAGTGCGAACCTGCCGAACCATGATGCTGTCACGTGATGTGAGTCGCGTGCGCAACAACTGCGCATGCCCGTAGCCCCTCTTTGTTTGTGCTTTAGTGTTTATTTAACGGTGTGTGTGTGTGTGTGTGTGTGTGTGTGTGTGTGTGTGTGTGTGTGTGTGTGTGTGCACGTGTGTGTGTGTGTGTGTGTGTGTGTGTGTGTGTGTGTGTATGCCACTGCAGTGTGCGTGTGCGTGTGTTTGACACTGTGTGTGTGTGTGTGTGTGTGTGTGTGTGTGTGTGTGTGTGTGTGTGTGTGTGTGTGTGTGTGTCAGGCTCGGCTCCAGGATGAAATGACTGAGGGGGCATTTAAAAATGGCGAGGGTGCACATCTAATTTTTATATAGTAAAACTATGCTGTATGTACATAAAAGTGAGGGTGCAGAATTTGGAACGGAGGGTGCTGGGCACCCTCTGGCACCCCCGTGGCGCCGGGCATGGTGTGTGTGTGTGTGTGTGTGTGTGTGTGTGTGTGTGTGTGTGTGTGTGTGTGTGTGCTTTACAGTGCCAAGATAAAATAAAACATCCATAGGGATCAACAACAATCAATTAAAATTCATAGATACAAAAATTAAATTAAATCACCCCTGTGTGAAGTGAGGGGCGCTCTTATCATGATCGTACTATACGGTACATCATCGGTAGCGTGGGCAGCATTCCGTTTCGGGTTTATGATCCGGTCGGACGCTGTTGCGGGCTGGGTCTTGACTGGGGGCTACACATACTGGAAGCTGGAAGGACCTTCACTAAAAACGCCGGGGCACCACTCCACACGTCCCAAACTCTTCTCCCTTCTGGCTCCAAAACTATGGAATGCACTTAGCTTCTTAGCTTGCGTATGATTCATGATGACTATTTTTATGTATATGATGTATTAATTACAATGTTTTTGTTCTTGCTTAATGTATCATCATCATTTCTCAACCACGGTCGAGATCATGGATTTCACAATGCCACGCCAGACTTCCATCCCCAGTTCCTGCTTACTGATGCATGTGTCCCTATAGCGATGACATCAGGGAATGACAGTTTTCTACTTCTAGTCTGCTTTGAGGCAGGACTCCAGAAAATAAGGGAAGATATAACCTCTTGATCAGCTCTGTACCAGTGGCCAGCAAACTGTGTTCTTCTGGATCGGACTAGTGAAGAAACACAGGGAAGGTTGCCGTATATTAGAGAAGTCAATGGGTGGCTCTTCCAAGAGAGATTTTGCGCTCTCATTAGAAGGTAAGTGCCATCCAGCCGTTTCTCTAATTTCTTTGAAAGTGTCCATGTCTTGGAGCCATAGAGTAGAATCGGCTCGACGGTCGTCCTAAAAAGTTGTCAAACTAATGCCTGTCGGACTGTTAGTATGTCTAACGGTTAACGTATGCACCCTGTCTTTCATGTGTGACGTGAAGTCATGTGGCAACCAAGTCTATGGACTTTTTACGGAACAATTTCTACATAGCTATGGATGATTTTTACCCAGCAACGCATGTCGGGAGCCACAGGTGAGTTTTAACCAGCCATGCTGACACCCTACCCCAAACCCTAACCTGACAGGGAAGCTACGGGTGATTTTTTACCCCGCAACGCATGTCGGGATCCATAGGTGAGTTTTAACCAGCCACGCATGTGTCTTACCGACAACCCATGTGAGTACACAGGTTCTCTGTTCCTACCTGACTCCGCCAGATGGTGGCAGTAGAGAGTACACAGGTTCTCTGTTCCTGAACTCAATGCTGCACCATCTGGCCAGGTTAGGACAGATCAGCCCATCACTGTATTTAAACCAGATTACTGTAGACCCCACCCCCCCCACACACACACACACACACACACACACACACACACACGCACATACCACCACCACCACCACCACCATCACAACTGCATAGCCTGTTAAAAGCCCTGGAAAAAAGGTATCCTCAGAACGAATACTGGACTACTCGCCCCGGTGCTTGCCAGTTTTTCCTCCCGGAATTTTCCCCAGTGAGGGGGATAACTTTGTAATATGCTATTGGCTGTTTGTATTCTTTTTGGAAAAATATAAAAAGATACTGCTGTGGAAAGGCTATATTATTTGACTTATATTGAACCTATAAACAATTTAGTATTATTTAGTATATGTAAGGTTTTGCCCCCTCAAATGGCACCTCGTCAGATAATCCCCACATATCCTACAACAACTTCTGTGAACAGACTTCACTGTAGTAGCTTTTCATAAATTATATTTGTACTTAGGCTGTTCTTCTGTCATGAAAGTTTATAGTTAGAGAAATTCAAAGTCCAGCCGTCTGCTGTCCAGCCTCTCCCACCCCTCACTGGGGAAAGTTCTGGGAGGAAAACAGAAACGGGGCGAGTAGTCTTGTTACCCTCAGAACACACGTAGTAGTTCCTTGTTACTGCTTCAATTATGAGTTATATGTAACAAGTCTTTTCATCTTATACAAAAGCATAATGGAAAACATCCGGCAATGCATCGTTGCAATGGTGTGCGTGTGCCTTATGCAGCCAGTTAGTGCATTGACCATACTGTATGCTGTAATGTATGTGCATTCTGAGTTGCGAGAACCCAAGTTCTAATCCAACTCCTGCTACATGTCCCCCTCTCTGCCCTGGCTCTCTTCATTCATTCTCCTCTCTAAATTGTGCGTAAAACTGTAAAATTCCAAACTTGAACAACGGAATCAATAAAACAATGTATTTCAAGTTACAGGGTAGTAGTGCATAAAACGCCCCCTAGTCCAAAGGACATCGCCCTCCCCACAAGCATGCCCTAATTGCCCTATATATAGCCAATGCCAGACACAGCCCTATAGAAGCCATGAGTCATGTGTGCATGTAAGACATGTGTATCTGTATGACCTTGTTTTCCTCGCAGTAGCAGTAGGCTATGATCAGGCTGTGAAGATCATCACAGAGATGAAAAACCTCCATCATCGGAATGCAGATCCATTATTGAAATGGTGACAGGAGATCTTGACCCCGTTGGGGGGCGGGTAATCGTCACAGTGGCGTGGTTAGGCAGTTAGCACAGGTGAAGGACAGGCCTCGGTCATGTGTTTAACCCCTCTGTGTGTGTGTGTGTGTGTGTGTGTGTGTGTGTGTGTGTGTGTGTGTGTGTGTGTGTGTGTGTGTGTGTGTGTGTGTGTGTGCGCGCGCGCGCGGCGTGTGTTGGAATTAAAACATTTGAAATCCTAATGTTAATTGTTTTAAATTAACTAATTATTCCAAAACCACAATCTTTTCATAAAAACAATTGTGGATTGTGCATTGATTGATTGATTGATTGAATAATTTATTAACAGTTTGGAGAATTACAGTACATTTCAAGCACAACTCAATGCAAGACTGTTAACTGTGGACGACACCACTTAGGTTATAGGGGTCCACCACCATGTTCAATTCATCATAACATTGAGAGACGTACAAATATACACTTAGCATTACATGACATCCCCCAATATTGCCATCTAAGTAGAATATTTCCGGTTGACTTCTTTTCATATTTCAATTATAATAAAACTTAATTTCAGATTATAATAATGAAGAAAGAGACAAGAACGTAAAAGCAAGGGGATGATAGTTTCTTGGTTGTATTTGAACCCAGTGCATTACGCTGATACTGTACAGACACAGTAGCCTCCAGGAGAGCTGTCCTGTATGATATTACTGAAGAGATGTTTCTTTTGTACCTAACATTGTTATCATAATGTGTTGAATATCATAATCCTTCTCTCATAATGTTCAAAATGGGTTTTAGAGGCAGTTTTATTTTTTTAATCCCCCAGGCCCTCATACTGTACAGATTTACACACCACTGGACAGCAGCATTTACACATGCCCTTTCACAATAATCAAAGGAATGTTGAGTAAGTTTTCTTGAATGTGCCTGAAGCTAACATAGCCTTCATTCATAACCCTGATGATAATCTTGCGTGGTCAGTGCTCCAATCTCGCTCCACTCGTAATGGAAAAAATAAGCCTGTGACCATGATGAAGACATTTGTGTACAGTTGTTTAAAAAAAATCTTCAACCTGTTGTATACTCCAACAAACTGTTTATGTTATGGTATAGACCAGTTATTTTCGGAAAATAACTAATTCAAACACCATTGTGTTACAATACAGTATTTGTGATAGATTATCTCTCACCAAATGTAAATTCCCAATTTGATATGCAATACATAACATTGTTTTCCAGGAAAATAAAAAGCAATTGAAATTCAGTGTTTTGTTCCCGAATCTTCCTCTTGTCTCCTCATATAAACCTCCTCTTTTGTCATTTATGAATATTTATGCTGGGTTTGCTTAGCTTGCAGTTCCCCCGGATTGCAATACAGTTCTTGGTCAAGTCTTGAGTTTGCATGTGCAATTCATACTCCACCATCGCACAATGTATGAGCATAAGAATGACCAAACACTGCTGTGTTTGCAGGAACATTTTGAAGAGGGTGCGATCACCAGGAGTTTAATCTGAAATTATCATCAGCCCTTTCTTACCAAATTCAGTTTACTGAAACAGTTGCAATGTATATTTGACCTCAGAGTGGAAGCATTAATTCATGCTGTCACAGTGACGGGTGAAAAGTTGGCTCTAGAAACTTTCGAGCAGCAAATAATTTAAGTGCACCTGACCTTTGGATCAATAGGTGCTATAATCTATGACAATCGCATCTCAGTTTTCACTAATGCAACATAGTACTCCTTAATCCTTTGTGACACTTGGCTGAATTTAAGTCATAATTCCCTTCACACTGAAAGAACTTTATGACAACTAATGAATGACCTATAATCTCATCACTCAGCGGTGGACTGAGGCTGTTTGAGGGCCAGGGGTGGAAAGAAATAGAAAAGGGCACGAGCTGCATCAGCACATTAAACGCTTTAGTGCATTTATAGTGAAACCGTTACAAACCTTCAATTCCTTACCTCATTTTCACGCTCTTTTGAAACCAATACACACATCAGACATGTTAATAGCAGCGCTAACCGCTCCTATGCACAGGTTTGTGTGTATGTATGAGCACGGAATGTGCTCAGCTGATTGGCTGAGCATGGAATGTGATGTATGATGATGTATGATAATAAGAGTGCCACTCTTTATTTATTTTTCATTTCTAAAATGCTAATGAAACACTCTCCAGATTAGTTTATTGGCTCCAAATAGTAATAACAATCCTGCCACAAAAGTAGATTACATTTGAAAAACAACAGCAAAACCAGGGGAGCATTTACCACTATTGAGGCACCCCATGAAGTCACAATGTTGTAGGAGTATGGGTTATGTTGAGGCCAACACATGTATAGGGCATTAGTATAACTCAACTGGCAGGGCACCCTAGAGCAGTGTTTCTCAACTGTGTTTATTAAAAATGTTATACTGACTCGGCACGCTACCGTGTTTTCTACACTGCAAGAGCACACGTCATGTTTTCCACGTTGGAAGGGCACGCCAGAGGGAAGGTCATGTTGTTTTGCATGCTGGACCACCATAGAAGCACTTCATGCTTTATCTACAGTAAATGGTGCATTTATATAGCGCTTTCATCCAAAGCGCTTTACATAGATTGTGCATTACATTCACCCATTCACACACACATTCATACACAGATGGCGGAGGAAACCATGCAAGGCACTAACCTGAACATCGGAAGCAATTAGGGGTTTCAGAGTCTTGCTCAAGGACACTTAATTCTGGGGGAGCCGGGGTCGAACTGGGAACCTCGCAATTTACTCTACCCCTGAGCCACTGCCGCCTTATAGTGTCATAGGGACATGATTATTGTGACATTAGTAGAGCAATTACTTTCCTGACTCAACAAAGGGAGTCTACCAACTCGCCTCAAGCCTGAAACAGCTGATCCGGTGCATCACAGGTACAAGGACATAAGTTGCATGAGGAGAAGAGACTGGAGCAGCACGGACATTTAGAGCCTTTTATTAGGTGCTAAAGTATACAAAGACTAACGTTTCGACCTTGCGGTCTTCATCAGAGTCCGCAAGGTCGAAACGTTACTCTTTGTATACTTTCCTGACTCATCTGTGTTGCTAATCATTGAGAGTTATTATCAATCATTGTGGGACTAAAACAAACTTTCAATCTCATGTAACCATCCCAGAATCTTCTTGCCCTACTTCAATTGAAAAATTATAAAATAATAAACAATATCTTACCATGTTATTTTTAATCACTTTTAGTCTTATTTGCTGGACAGGACGATGACTTCAGCACCAGTGATTTCCGATAAATGTGAATCTTAAAATATGATAGACAATTATGTCTTGATGTACGAGAATAAGCCAAATGAAAATCATTGTCATTGAATAATTATTGTTTTCATACAATTTATGAATGTTCCCATTCCTGGCTTTTTCCATTTCCTTGTCTGGAATTTCACCAACTGTTTTTTGGTTAAAGAATATCTTTGGTATTGAACTGAAATGATATGTCAGTCTGTAGTTTATAGCAGCATGAAAGAAAGTAATCTAAAAAATGTGTATAAGTATGCATAAAGAAAATAGGCATTGCACACCATGGGTCAAATATTGTATGAACAGCAATAGCAGCCAGACATCATTGTCACTACAGTATGTGCCATTGTGGTCTAGGTAAATTCTTTATTCTAGGCTTTGACACTTTTTGGTGGATAATATCCCAATGGTGCATTGACTGTACCATCCTCACTCTATGAGTGAGGATGACTTTGCGATGTTCGTAAACAGTACAACCAAATAGTCACAAATCTTGTGACTATCATGCAGTGAGGTCGGAGCATATCACTGCTCATCTAAATTGAAAATGCCACGGCTTCATAAGAATCAAGAATGTGCGCGTGTGTGTGTACGTCCCCATGCTTGCACGTGCGTGTACTGCATTTTGGGTGTGAGAGAGAGATAAAGACTGTACAAGTATATGTAGGCTTCTATTTCTGTGATGCCAGCATGGCTGATATCGTTGCTGTCCGGAGGAAACCTCATAACTCAATTGAGGTTTTTGATTTTATTCCATAAATCAGTGCTATTGAACACCCTTTACGTCTGTGTGTTGTTTAGAAAATATTGAACCAATTGAAAGTAGTAAAAAACGCATTAGACAAAACCTCTTAACTCCTTTGGACCCTCAAACTGTCTGCTAAAACAGCTAAATCCACCACCTCTCTCCTTCAAGTAATTGACAATATCTAAAGTCACCAACATTTATGAGGCAGTATTGCATCGTTTAAAAAAATAGGTTTCCTTAAAAATGTATATTTTTCCATTTCCTGAAAAATGAACATTTTGGAGTTATGAGGTTTCCTCCGGACAGCATAGATATGCTGTTTGTGTGGGTCTCTCTATGCATAGATATATCCCTCATTTTCCAGATCCATGTCATAACTCACTCTTACATTACCACACTCACATGCGTGCACACACAAGTGTGCCATAACTCCTTCAAGCCTGATGTCAGTAATTGATAAAACAGTGGTACCCGGCAGCAGGCCGCAGCTGTCACTCTGTGCAGCAATATCAAGCCAACAGATTTATAGGCTTATCATTCATAGTATTGGTTAAAGATCTGGGACATGTGGAGGTCAGTGGAAAAGCAAAGGGTAAAGAAAGGAAATATGAGTGCACTGTATAATATTAGCAAAATGGGGTGTGTGTGTGTATGTGTACTGTGTATGTATGCATGTATATATGTGTGTGTGCGCGCACACGTTTGTTTATTCAGACAAATGTACCTCCTATAGGATGGCAAATAGCACTATCAGTTCTATATCATTCCTGTCAGGCGGAAACCTTGTATCTCCATATTTCATCTTTTTATGTTTTTCATAAATGCTCAGTCTACTCCTTGTCACAGTGCCATGCAAACGTCAGCTATTTTATAAACATTTTGCCTGTAATGACATGCTCAAAATAGGCCAGGGACACCAGGTTTAAAGTGGTTAGGTCTTTCTGTGAGTTTTATACATTACATACATTTAAAAACAATAAAGTCTGCACACTGGATCATGCTCCATAGCTTGAAATGTATTAGTTTCCACCAGTGGAAGTGACGTTTCAAGCCTCACCGGGGCTTGATCAGCTGATGAGTTTATCGTTTTTTGGTTTCCGACCTCTGCCTGGCACCTGGTATTTTAGTGAATTGGATGTGCATGTTTTATTTATAAATGAAAAGTATTAAGAACAGCTTGTGACAGAAATATCTACACTGGATCCATTGGAACCTTAGAGTATATCTAAGATTGGAACACAGGATCTTTATTTTCCCATTTCCTGAATGCTTTTGACATACCAGGATTCTACCAACAGTGATAATAGCTATTGGCATCACCACCATTGTAAGAACTCTAGAACTGTAACCTATCTTTCCATCTTGGTATTACAGGTGCATTTACACTGCCATGTGCTTTCATGGCACAACACTGACCTCTGGCATTGCTTTGCTGCATGACACACTAGTCAAGCGTTAAAGCACACTATAAATTAACTAATAAATAGAAGAATTTGCTCATTTATTTTATAGATAAGAGTGAAAATAAATTACTAAAGCATACATAAGTGTATTTATACATTATTTATGTAAATGAGATTGTATACATGAGCAATTCAATTGTAGCTACTCTTCTCTCATATATAAATGTATATACAGTATATGTCATTCTTTCAAGGAATCAATTATATTTGGCAGACAATCGTCTGCCAAGAATCTATTTAGATCAACATTTGTTCATCACAAAAATGGAATATTATCCAACATATCACATTATATTCAGAGCCATAACATGAGAAATATTTTACCAAGAATTGCACATCCCAAAGTTTAAAAACTAGAATATAGACTAGATTTTTGACCAAAGCAAAATCCATTTGTGCAAAAAAGAACGTGGTATCCTGCTGTGAATGGCTTTGATGTGGACAGTGGTGAAGGAATTTAGAATTTGTGGACCATCTCCATCACAGCTATAGTCGTACTTTGTCCAAAAATGAAGACCCCAACAACAATTGTTACGACACCCCACCCTGTTAACAGCATTCTGGAAAAGGAAATGGATGAAGGGGAGCAAGAAACAAATCAATATGGGTCATCCATGCCGTTTGTAAAGAATACAGAGTATCACTCTGCACTTCTTCACTGTAAAACACAGATAGCGTGCATAACGGTATTGTGTCATTTGATGCTTATGTGCACTCTCACCTGACTCTTGGAGACACCGGCTCTGACTGCATTAGGAATACTAAGCAGAGACCTGTAACACAAACGCATATGAATGTTTATTACATAATTTACATTCTTGTGTGTCAAATGTGAACCCATAGTAACGCACACATATACTGTATATTATAGTGCAATTTCCTTTCATACCAGGAAAGATAAAGATGAAGAAGGCACTGATTCCTCCTATCACACTGATGACCTCGCCCATGTCAGGGACAAACATGGCAATGAGGAGTGTGACTGCGATCCATATCACAGTCAGGATCACTCTGCACCGGTTCTCAAACGAACGGGTGACAACACCCGTTCGATTGCGATGGATGCGCAGAGCCAAATTCAGGATCACGGATCTATATCATGCACACAAACAAAATGTAAGATATCTCACACACACACACACACACACACACACACACGGTAACTAATCATCTTTGGCCCAACGACCTCAACCACCCGTCTATCCCATTCACTCGGCCCCCTGCAGTCAAACTCCAAAAGCTCTGTTAAAAACCTGGGAGTCTTTTTTGACACGGCACAACATTTTAATAAACAATTCAGTAATGTTGTAAAAGTCAGTTTTTAACCAGCTCAGAACCATAGCCAAACTAAAACCCATTCTAACCCATACAGACCTAGGCACAGTCATTCATGCATTTATCACCTCCCGGTTAGACTACTGCAATGGCTGAGGGCTACAGACACATGGTTGAGGGGCTAAACAGACACATGGCTGAGGGCTACACAGACACATGGCTGAAGGCTACACAGACACATGGCTGAGGGCTACAGACACATGCCTGAGGGCTACAGACACATGGCTGAGGGCTACACAGACACAACACCAGAGAGAGCTGGTTCAATAGTGCAAAGTTATGCATGGCTCTGATTTAAACGCATAGCAAGTAGCCTATATAGACATGCGCCAATATGTGGGTGGTTAATGAAGTGCATATGCATGAATTACATGGCCTTTCTTCTGTATTTTTCTCCCAAGTGAGTTGGTATATCTTAGAATTGATTGAAGCCGATTTGATCAGTATCCAAATTTGCAGGTGATTGGCATATTTTGCCACTGGCTAGCGGATCTGTAGTGCCATTTGCGGTCTCAAGTCTGCAGATAGTTTTGGTGCGTGCGTATCCCTGGAGTGGATATGGACTAGTTATACAAAACAACACATCTCAGTTAGCTAAAATCAGCTTCGTTTCGAGTAGGCTACATACAATGCTTAATCTGTGCAGATCGGTGCTTACCTTCCCAGTAGCAAAATTATAGGATAGATGGTTACAATTGATATTCCAAACAGTAGTCTGGCAATGATCATAACCACATCATCTCCTGGATATGACATCAGAATATCTGAGGCCACAGTGCGTCCAAATGTCAAGAATCCATACACACCTGTCCATAAAGAGAATAACAATCCCAGGTTAAAGGTATAAACAGGTGGGTCAACATTGAAAAAAGGGCTGATGCACACCAAAGCGGTTAACACAACGTACATTTGAAGGACAAAACAATGTTTGGTAAAGGCTCAAAATTACGTTTGGTAAAATTATATTTTTGTTTGTCCTAGATATTGTGTGGGCCCTTTTTCATTATAAACAGGCCAGGGTGACCATTTTAGAGATGGAAAGAAGAGCAAGGAAAGCAGAATAGAAAACAGGTCAGTTAATCCAAATGTTCCTATACTAGAACGGCAAATAAATAAATACAGTCAGGTAGGCAGTCAGGTATTCCAGATATTCACCATGACAATGGCAAGGCAGTTATAAAAGGGCCATAATGATATAGTAATAGGTGTGTACTTGATAAGGTACACTACATGATGTACTACATTACAAAAAGCGGAATAGGTATGTTCCTCACAGTGCCTGAGGTTACCAATACCATGTAGTAGCAAATGCAGTTGTTTGCATATAAGGTTCAGCAGTAGGAAACATTAACCGATTTACAACATAGGTGCCGATGTGAAGAGAGTATGTGAGAGGCAGGTTTTGTACATTGAAGCCAACCGTATTGAGCATTTAGGAGTCAGCTCACCAGTAAGTGTATAGATGAGTAAACAGAAGAACATGGAAATGACAGAGATGATCACCCAGTGGGACATCTTCTTATTCTCCATGCTGCTGTAGATGGCTATACAGGCCTCATGGCACTGAAACATGCAGAAAGACCTCTGTAAAGACCTCTGTAAAGGATGACATGGTACTGCTACCCTATCAGACATACCAGCAGTATGGTGTGTCCAAGAAAGATTTTATTTTTTATTCAGTAGGGCATGTAAATTTAAGTCTACTTGAAGCTAGTTACTAATAGGTAATCCAACACATTAAATAAATAGTTATTGTTTACTTATTTTTGGTTAATCAAAATTACATTATTGTTGTGTTTTATACATTGTAAAGAAGCATGTATTGATCTGAAACATCCAGCTGAAAATAGTCCCTGGAGAGAACATTGATTAAGTCCATGTTGATTAAGTCCAATTCAAAGTCCATGGTTAATCAACTGCCCTACAATAAAGTAATTAATAGAAACATTGTCTGTGTTTATGTAGAATATACAGTATGGCATTTCCTGTAAGACCTAAAGTATTACCTGGAAGCCAAAACAGATGGTCGGTACAACACTGAACATTGAAGCCCATGAACTTATGCTGAAAATCACAGAACACAGTTATTATTTAACAAACTATAATAATATATAATATAGTAACAATGTCATAATAATGCTGCTATAACAACAATTGTTGATAGTCTGCATTGATAGTCGTATGCATTCCAAAAGAAAAACCTGTTACTGACCCTTGGCTGTGCTCAGGGGTTATTATGGCTGTATGACTCTCCATCAGGTAATATTTGACTATGACTGACACGCAGAGATAGCTGGCAGCCAACGTACCCAACACACTTACAATGAAAGAAAATCACTATGTAGCATTAAATGCAACTTTAAGGGGACAAAAAAAATGTTAATGATGTTTAGAAGATTTAGAACACTTTCCTCTGGGTATTCTTGTGTGTAATATGTGGTTTTAAATATTTTAAGAGTGAGCCCAGTGTCTCTGATGTCATGGATGGACACTGGGTTCAATTACTTCCTGGACTACATGTTGAGTCAGTAAGACAGCCCTCCCCCTATCCACAAGGAGGAGCAGTGCACCAAAGCATTATGGGGATTGTAGTCCAGGAAGGAAGTGAGCCCAGTGTCCATCACATCTAAAACCACATATTACACACATAAAGACCCCCACATATAACATATATTTCTTTTCAAAAAGGGTGCCTTTAAAAAGGGTCCCTTTAAGGAAAACAATGTGATCCGACAATAATTAATGATTTACCTTGTATATTTCTGTATGCCAATCTCTTTGGGGATGGACAGAGGTAGGATGAATACGATGCACATTATGAAGAGGTGAAAGCGCTGGTCTGTGTACCAGAAATATGGAACTTCTCCCTCGCTGGACCCGGTGACAGTCTCATACAAAGACACGCACACTGGAGGAGCACAAGGACATTGTGTGATTCTGAAGTGGGGAGGGAAAAAATGTCTGTGTTCCAAGACATCAGTATTCTGAGGACATCATCAAAGAGATCCAAGTGATGATTTCTCCCAGTTTGGGGATACAAGTTACGTTTCCCATGCGTCTCATTAACCCATTTTGGGCGGGAACCCCTTTTGGTGTTTTAAGCATTATGTTATGCTTCAGCTATTGAAAAATAGCAGATCGACAAGCTCATAGTGCAGCACCGAGTGCCGTGCTACGAGCTTGTAGGTCTGCTATTTTTGAAATTTGTGAAAATGTGGCACAAATCTTTGAATATATTCTTTCAGAGCGAACATTTTTAACTCAAATCTTTGCTTCTGGGGGGTCCCTGGAACAACATATTTTCAGATGGGGGTCCGTGGCCAAATACAGATAATTCAGGGGGTCCTTGACATGAAAAAGGTTGAGCACCAGTGAGATAGAAACATAGGTTTTTCAGAAAACTGGCAGGATTTAGAAGACATTTTGTTGAATCGAGCTCAGGTCTAAATAATAACCACTCACATTTCTCCAGCTGGTCCTGCACCACCACCAAGAAGGCCACACATATCATGAAGAGGTTGAAGCAAAAGCAGACCTCACACAGCTGACCTATAGTCCGCCCACACACCTCGCTCACTACGTCCTGATAGGTGTTCTGTCTGCTGACGGACGAGGCATAGCCCAGAATGATCAAGCCACTTATCAGGAATACAAGCGACACCTGAGGGTACAGGAGAACAGAAAAGCACCCATGCAGCGAGTAATCAATTTCAATTCAGTTTAGATGAAGTGTCAGACGCATAGGACGAGAATTGGGTTCCTTAAACAAATCAAGCACATACACAGTTAATTTGATTAATCGCTGTTAAGAAATTATTCGATTAAACAGTTAACAATTAATCGAAACTTCTGCGCTTCTATCATTGGGCAGTTTTCTGTGAATGTATAGGTGCCCCCCCTGACCCTGACCCTTCATTAGAACCATCCTGTGAAAAGAGGTCTCTCTTTCACACCAAGGAGAGAGAATGGTAACAGTCAATTTAGCCGTTAGCAATCCCCCCCATCTCAAACATAGGCTGGCTAGTGGCTTCACACACTTTAAGTTGTGATAGTTTTTGTAGCACAATCAAATCAATGCATTGCATTTAAGGTTATTTTACTCAGGACTAGCCCCATACTCAGTCCCTACGCTCATTCTGTAGGCTACTAGTATATAGCTCCCAGGACCAGAACAGCTCAAACTTTACTGATTTGTTTGTCTCACTGACTGTTCCAGAGTAGACAGACAGTGGCCAGCCATGCACCAGAAAGATATTAGGCCTATCCTAGGCCTATATTCGCATCGTCTCATTTTCATATTCGCGTATAGTTTTTAATGTTGGTCGATTCTAAACTAACCAACACTTTGATAGGTTCACTCACCAGTTCCACGCTAATGGCAGTGTTGACACCTCCAGCCTTCTGAAAGGCCCAGGGGAAGTTCAGCAGCCCTGCGCCCAGGGCAGACTTCAGCATGATGAACACAGCGCCGAACGAGCCAAGCCGTGGTGGTTCTGCGTGAGATGCAGACCTGGCCAGCAGGCTGATACTTTCACGAGCAAGTTCTTCCATGTTAAGAACAAGGGTCTTTGTTGTTTGTCCTGTTGTTCAGGACCTGTCAACGCCTAAAGAGTTTATTTCACTAATTGAAAGGTGGCACCTGTATTCTTCTTGTTAATTGCGAGCCTTCCTTTCCAGCTTTCCAAAGTACATGCCTGTTGTTTGGTTCATCACATCAGCGTGACTCGGGAAACGGCGGCGGTAATAAATGTTGCAAATATATATAGCCTTCCGTCCTACACACAGACACCCCCAACCCGCCCGCCCCCTACACAGTACACACACGACTCACGAGACAACATTTCGCAGTATTCTAATTAGACATTTGGGTGATCAAACATATCACTGCATGGTGAAACATTTGTCACTAGCATGATTCTCATTCATTCTCTCTCTCTCTCCCCCCTCTCTCTGTCTCTCTCCCTCCCTCCCTCCTCACCTCTCTCTGTCTCTGTCTCTCCCACTCCCCCCCCCCCGCCCCTCTCTCTCTGTCTCTGTCTCTGGGAAGACTAAAATGCCAATGGCCAATGACCATTTTAGCATTGCCTTTGCCCATAGATTTGATAGGGTTTTATATTTTTATTGTGATGATTACCTACTTTTCCTCTTCATTAATCTTTCTAAAATGTTTTATTCTTCTTTGATCTGTGAAGTGATCGGATTGGATTGCACATGCTGCATGTCTTGCATGAAATACATGATATGAAGATATGAAGTTTGATTTGATTTGAAAGAGTGAGTAATAATTAATTATACACCGCAACTGATGAAAGTATAGTCTTATCACATGCAGGCCTATTCAAAGACAGCTAAAACACATGCAGAGTTCTTATACTGCCACTATCAGCATCCCCTTTTCCCATTTAAATATATTATTTTGTTTCTGTTAGTACTGGATCATGCATTTTATTTTGCACAGCTTACCACTAGTAGGCTATTGCAAATTGGTTGGAATCAGTAACTAGTGACCAGAGACTCTTGTCTTGAGGTGTTCAGAAGACAAATCTGTCAAAATTGATAAGAAATTCATATTCTGTATATTTGTTTAAATACATGTAAACTAGAGAACTAACAAGTATATATTATGTTGTCAGTCATATTTAAGTTGCTGTTAGTTAGGCACATAAAAGCAAAGAAAATATGTAGTATTGAACTCTAAAAGGTCGACACAAAACTAGGAAACCATTCTTCTGAGGGGCACAGATAGGACTTTAGTGGCTTTTAATATGCCGATAAAAATATGCTTACAAATATAGGCTACCGGTATATATACTTCCATGGTTTTACTACATACAGCCTATAATATAGCATGGCTAGAGTCTTTTGAATCTCTGTATAAAGTCCCTACAATGCTCCATGGATCAAATGCATTGTCATAATCCATGGTTTCAATGACAGCTGCATTCATCTCTCAGACCACCCGTAAAGATGATGTAACCACCTGCTGTTTGATGTTCAGCTCAGTGCATTAGGATGTTGAGATGATGACAACAGGCCAGGCAACCAATCATATTCATATACTCTTCATGGATGGGTAGGCTACTACATTTGTTCAAGGTTTGCTTGCACTCTGTGATTATGTGAATTTGCGAATTTAGAGGTAATAGTATAAACATGCAGCTTCTATAGAAAAATATATGGTCCACTCAACTGTGTTAATGAACCCTCTGTGACAAATATAGTTTTCAAGTACAGTAAAATAATGTTGCTTCCAGGTTTTTTTTAAAGCAAATATAACTTGATATATACAGTATATTATAAATATTTATGGACCAATATAACTTGTAACCTGAAAACAAATCAGAAAGCAATAACCCTGGTAGCAAGACATGTTGCTCATTGTCAGAAAGTATAGCTTAAAGGACCACTTTTTAACTTATCTTCATATAATTGGTCCTCACTCAGCGCCGTTTCTACGGGGGGCACTAGGGGGCACTGCCCCCCCAGATAGACTTGGTGCCCCCCCAGTCCAGAACCCTACCCCACCATTATTTTTAATGTTTTACAGGTTTAAAAATCAAGTGCCCCCCTTGGAAATATGAATGCCCCCCTGCTGATTATTCCCTGGATACGGCACTGCCCTCACTAATGTTCATGATAAAATACCACAATTATATTTCTACTCGGTCTGTCTCATAGTCCTGTGGACAGTTCAGAAACCCGTCCACATCATCATTAGGCAGATTATTAACAAGATTTTTTTAAAACATATTTAGATTTTTATTATCGTGAGAACGATTGCATTGCAACTTTTCACGAATAGTAAGCCTGCCGTTTCTATTAGCTTGAATTCACCATCGATGTCACTGGTGGACGGGTTTCTGAACTGACCACAGCCCTCCTATGAGACACATGACTAGTTTCTGAACTGCCCACAGCCCTCTATATGAGACACAGAGTAGAAAAAAATGGTAGTATTTTATCATGAACATTAGTGAGGACCTGAAAGCAGGTTAAAAAGTGGTGAAGTGGTCCTTTAACATAGTAAATACATTACCATAACAATATCAGGATAGCAACTCAAACAACCATTCTGGAAGAAAGTAGTATTCATACATTATATTATAAACTGTTGTACAACCGATACAAAGGTTTAACATGCAGACAACCCGTAATAAACTTCCATCCAGAACTCACTGGATTACAGACATATTTGAAAAAGACTACAAGGTCGAACTGTTGTATTGCTGCTGCATGTGAATAAAAAAATCACACCCATGTGAAGTGAGTGGTGGGGGGGTCCCCGGAAGTTCCAGACCCACAGGAACGCACCCAGGGTGCCGTGCCGGTACCGGCGAGCCGCCCCGCGTCCGAAACGGTAGAGAAATGACATGATGTGGGGGTCCCTGCGGGTCCCCGGAACATCCAGACCCCAGGAACTCACCCGGGGAGGGCCGGGCCGGTTCCGACGTGCCGCACCGCGTCCGAAACGGTTGAGAAATGACAGAGTTACCGTGTGGGGGTTCCTCTACTGTACCCTCTACTACTGTACTGTACTGTCACTGTACTGTACTGGCACACCCGGAATTATTATATATACAGTTAATATGTGCGTGTGTGTTTGTGTGTGTTAGGTTGTGCACAGGTGGTGAAAAACAACCATGCTGTTTTCTGCTCAGACCCAGGAAGCCAGCCACACACATAGCTCATTTAAAAGTGAGTTGTGAGCTCCCCTCATGTTTTTCACAAAATCTCTGTTTTAAATGTCTCTCATATTCATCTTGTTTCCTTAAGTCACTTGATAATGATTATAGAAATAATGATATTTTAAAAGTGCATACAGAAAGAAATGCCATCTTGAAAGCAATTCCACTCTTTAGTCTAAGCGTTCGCTCTAAGAACAAGCATCTTCATCTCCTTCCAAAAGTTATATTCCTCTTGAAACGCATGTGGTTATGATGAATTAATTAGTCAATTAATAACATTATAAATTAGTCAGTTTGTCACAAGCCTGATATCAAAGAGGATGGCAGTTGAAAGATTGACTGACTGCTAGATTTACACAAAAGTGTTTAAATTGGCAGAATAATCTTTGTTATATCAAACTGCCAACATAAATATGCATTCCAGACTATTTACCCCTTACATGGGGCAGGGACGTAAAATAAAGTATAGCTTATAGAAATAATTATATTGATATTATCCCAAAACTCATGTGGGAACAGACACCACTTTGGTCATGTAAAAACAAAAAAGCACTGGTCCAGATAGGCCTACACTGTACGTATTTACTATGTTGTTTCCCTTATTATACAGTTATTTATGACAATGACCAACTCGATTAGGAGGGAGCTTATACAGTAAGACCTGGTTAGATATGGAGCAAACCAAAAACTGCGCATACAGGGAAAAGTAACATGGTGAAAGTGGGCCTGAGATTGTACATGTGCGCTTTCAGTGTTTCTTGGTTGCTTTGGTCGGAGGTGGTGCCCGTGGGGGGGCTTTGCGTTGCGGGCACAGTGCTGGGTGGAAGGGTAGTGCGGCTGGCACACATGTCATAAAGATTTCCAGAAAACTGTGTCTTCCTTGATTCTTGTCTCAGGGATTCCCACACAGCCGTTGCATCGCCAGGACAACCAACAAGTGCTCCATTAGCACAGACATGGAATGCATTCCATGACCTGCAAAAAGAAAACACACATGAACACAAATTGCCATTGGTGTAACTGATGTGAGAGGAGAAAATGTGAATTAGGCTTATAGGTAAAGCAAATAATTTGTGAGTAGCATCAGTGTAGTGAAGAATAGCAGGTATTTGAAAGGTGTTAGCCACCTTATAAGTTATAAAGCATCTACTTACTACAACCATGAACCAGAATAGTAAGAACGAAAAGAGAATGTTGTAACATCAAGAACATCGAGAACACACACCTGCAGATTGCATCAATATCTTCTGTACTCTGGTCTTTTTGGATGTCCACTAAACTGTCCCCAAGCGTCAGCAGACACTGTGCAAAGCTCTTGTATATGGATCCACATGACTCAGGGACTGCCGCTGCAAGACTCACAGGAACCATACCTGTATTCAACAGCAAAAAGTATAATTTACTGTTTGTAAATGAGTGGAGATACTGCACAAGGAATGCAGATGCTTCCATACTGGTCTGTAGCATGTATTTTTCTGCAAATTAAACATACCGTAAAGTTATTATGAGTGATCACCTATGTTGGAATATTTATATCCACAGGGCACAAGAGATCACTGAATGGTTTGATGAGTGTTTACTTTCAAATGATGTGAATCACATGCTACTGCCACCAGATCTCAACACAGTTGGATATTGATGGGAGCTTTTGCACCAACGCTAGCCCACCACCATCATCAACGGCGTGCCGCGGGTTCGACTCCCGAGCCCGACGGCCTTTGCTGCATGTCACTTCCCATCTCTCTCCCCTTTCCTGTCTAATTACTGTACCCTATCAATAAATTGCAAAAAAACGCCCCAAAAAAGAGAATGGTGTTCCAGCCCTCCAGAAGAGATCAACATGCATTGTTATAGCCATTAAAGTTCTTAAAGGAGCACTTCACCCATTTTCAACTATAGCTTCATATAATTAATTAGTCTGTACTAATGCTCATTTATTATAAGATGGCCACAATTTACGTCTACTTATTGGTGGGCTATGGGCACTTCCGAAACCTTCCTACCAATGACATCATCAATAATGTTTAAATTATTATTAAGAGTTCATAACTTGTTTTTCAGAAAAATAATATATCAGTGATATATTAATAGATGTTATATTGATAGTTTGTTTAATGCCCTCATCAATGTCTCAGTCTCTACACAATTCATGACATGGCTCCAAATGTGCAGATAATCAAAGATTATTATTATCAAAGATATTCTTCTGTGGAGACTGCCCTGCTCATCAAGAGGAACAAGACCTCTCAGTGGAGACTACCCTGCCCATCAAGAGGAACAAGACCTCTGACATCTCCAGATGTCCTGAGTTGGGACACAGGACTGACTGTGAATGAACTTGGTGTGCACACATAGACATCAAAGGGGGCTTCAGCCCCTGCCCTTTTACCCGTCTGTAAAACAATGTAAATGCCACTCCTTTCCTTTCCATGCCATACCATACCGGAAGGCAGCATTCTGGAGAATAGCTTTTTTCCCCGAAGTCTCCTGAACTTGAACGCAGTATTTTGTGTTGAACTAATTTGTAGATCTGCTATTTTCGCTATTTTTGTCCAAAAGTGTCCTCTTATGGGATTTCAGCCCCTGCCCCTCTGACACTCTCTGCATGTCCCTGGAGACCAGTGGAAGCAGCTTGTGTCACAGATCTCGAGGGGACTCGAAGGAGGATGATGATGATGATGATGAATCCAAGATTATGCTACTGATTAATGAAAAGTAGATACGTTTACTCCTGTTTTAGCTTCTATACACAATTGAATCATTCAATCTAAATATAAATACATAATGTTATATATTTTTAAATTTAGGGCCGAGTCATACTCCTATTTTACAGCTGTTTCGGCGCTGTAGTGCCGAAATGATTTCGGCTCGTCAGAAATTTTCAGTAGCACCGAAGAGACGACTTTAGGACGGCACCCGCCCCCCCGAACCTCAAATGATGTCACATTGTAGGCTCTACAGCACCGAACCGACTTTTATTCAGCTCTAAAATAGTATTGTATGAATCGGCCCTAACACTGCTGTGTACTAAAGCTTTTTGGATCTGGCAGCGTCAGGTTAGCTGTGTACACCTGCTCCTGTGAATGCTCCAGAGTGAATGTGTGAATTTAATGATTACTTTTTTTAAGGCTTGGAACCCCCCACGTCACTTTACAGGATGACAATGAATATGAATATGAAAAATGGCCGCCATGTGAATATGGTCATTGGCAGTGTTGGCTGGCATAGTTTAAGTATTTTTATTTGATTTCCATGCCAATTTAATATTATTCCTATATATCTTATTGCTGTTATTGTCTCTCTCTCTCTCTCTCTCACACACACACACACACACACACACACACACACACACACACACACACACACACACACACACACACACACACACACACACACACACACACACACACACACACACACACACACGAACAATGATTTCATTAAGGTAAGTGCAACCCTCCTCCATGTTACCGAAAATACCTGTTTGATCATAACAGTACAGAAAAAGACAAAAGGTGCGAAAGAAGACGAAAACAATATCACATTGCACATAATATGACAGCCTGCCATATTGTATTTCAAGTATTTTCTTACATCATCATATGCAAAGAGTGCACAATAAAACAGACACAAATACAGTACACTGAGGAGCGTTAATTTAAATCTGAGAGTCATGGGTCAGTACATTTTGCAACGTATATACCAATGAAAACAACAGTAGAAAAAGGCTTCCTTACTGAGGCAAAGAGCAAGAAGAGGCATCAGCATCGTCACGGTGCCTGGTTGGGACCTCATACTCGGTCCACTCTAGTCCAGTGGAACTATGAGTCTGACCTCAGAAGAATGATGATGTGATGTTCCAACTGCCTTTAACTCCAACACTGTTGATGAACCGAAGTGAATCCTGCCATTGTTTGTAAATTCATTCATCAGACTGCAACACTACAGCCATGGCACACAGGCACGGCAACCTATGAAGATTATTAGATTAACAATGGAACTCAATGTGACACGGAGAGCACAAATCTGTTAATGCTGGGGAGGGGCACAGGGCAAGCCGTGGAGAGCGTGGGGAGGGGCGCGCACACGGGCAAGCTGTAGAAAGCGTGGGGGCATGCAGACTGACAGACCAATGACAGCCACACATCATCGCTGGATTACAGCATTTTCATTTCCGCTCTATAGCATTGCAAACGTTTGCAGACGATCATTAAACTATTATTGGCATTATAGGTATAGGCTTCTCGCTCAGTTGTTATTTCTTGATTATGTTCAAATTCATCAAACTGATTAAGCTACCTTTCTTTAATATTACTATTTACTATTGCAGTAGTTTGTCAGAATGTGCCAAATATGGAATAAACAGATGTTTCAGGAGTATTTGCCAGATGGATTGTATTCCAGAGGGGATGACAACTTTCCCACCAGGGAGTATAGAGCCAAAACCTTTGGGAATAGCAGCCCCCACACAGAGAGATCAGATCCATCCATGGCTATGTGAGGCGTTATAGTTAGAAGTTAGCATTAAATCATAAGCCTGTGTGAGTCAGGGCCACAACTCTTTTGCCAAAGAATGAGTGAGAGAGGATGATTAACAGGAACAAAATGGTCACATACAGAGTGACAGATGGGAATATGGATTGAAGAGGAGAAGGATTGAGCACAGGCCACAACTTCTGCCAACCTTCTACCTTGTTCTTCCCCTCTGCCAACTAAAAGCCCAACCTGTGAGCTATCGATATGCTAGCTCTCCCTCCTCCCCTTCTCCATCCAGATCCTGTTCTATGCCCCATCCCCAGTTGGCTCACACTGCCTGCATTAGCATAAGTACTGTTTCACATCTGTATACGGACACAGGAGGAATGAGAACTCATTGTTAAGCTGCAGCTTAGAACAACCATTAACTACAGAGTAATCTGCCTGTGAACCTACAGTACTACCTGGTATGACTCTCTCTCTCTCTCTCTCACACACCCACGCACGCACACACGCAATTCCCCCTGTGGAGATATTAGGCACCATGGCACGAATTAAATGCCTGTGATTTTAACCCCGGTAACCCACACGGGTAGGCACACTAAAGCCAAACATCAGAACCACTAGCCTAAAGGGGAATTCTTCCATGGCTGGGGGAGATATTAGGCTTTTGGTCTTCAGGCTCGAGGCTCTGAGCCACTCTGCTACATACAGTATACAGTACACGTACGCACGCACACACGTGCACACGCACCCACGCACGCACGCACGCACCATATAAAACATTGAGGCAATGATTGATGCTACAATCATCACTGAAATCTTCCAATTTGCTCACAGATGTTAAGATGGATGGCCATATAGATTTCATTTTAGCCTAACATACAAGTATATGTATCAAAGTAAACAATGGATGAATGAATGCCATGTTAGTTCATGAAACATTATAATGCAAAACGCACTGTGGTAAATGAAAGTCACATTTTTCAATCGGCATGCAACTCATTTCAAATTAGGCTCACTTATATAATAATGCCAAATGCTGCATGTTGCACTTTAATTTGTATAATGACAAATGTGGGACCATGCTCAGCTGCTGTTTTGTATAGCCTGTATAGACTACCACTCATATACTACATAAATATTGAGAAAATCAACTGTTGAGTATGCTAAAGAAGGGAAGGGCAGTATGTACACAGCAAGAGTTACACTCCAGATATGTTACTGTAAAGATATGTTAAAGACAGATATGTTAAAGACATATGTTACTGTAAAGGGATTGTATTGGGAATGGGAAAGGAACGTAGCGTTGTCTAAGTTTGATTGACAGCACTGGATTAAGGCATTATGCAACTCTGTTGGGAGTAAAAAATAAATCCAGGAGATTAGGATCAGTTAGATCCTCCCTCATTGCTCTCCATCTCATTCATCTATCCAGCCCTTTTTATGTGTTTAATAAAATGCATTATTCCTAAACGTAATTGTTAGGTGTTCAACCTATAGTTAAAGGGCAAATTTGCAGATTTTGCACCCAAACCCTACTTTATTGCAGTCAAAGACATAATAAATATGATGTGTGTTTTTTTCCCCTGTGTTTTGATATTTTTAACATGATTTTAACAACTGTGACATCATAGTACAGAATGTCAGTTCTTCCTGGACTACAATGAAGTAGTCACGGTCAGACTGGCCCCTCCAGCTGATAAATACTTAGTAGTCAAAAAATCACACCCATGTTCACATGGGTGTGAGCATGTGAACTCACTTCAGTGAGGGGCGCTAATAAGAAAAGTCTAAGTCATGTTGCTATGATGAGGTGATGTAATGGTGATCATAACAAACTCTCTTTATTGTTAATGGTATTTTGTGGTAATGTTTGTGTTAGGGACGAGATGACGTACATTCTCCTTTCATTGTCAATGGCGTTTTTAAAACAAACATTGAACTAAAAACAAACCTGTATATAGGAGGGGCTAGCACCCCTCAAAAAGAAAGAAAAATAACACATTTACACCTGAGATAAGATATGATACAAAGGTGCGTGAGCAGAGCAGCTGATGTATACTGTGCACAGGGATTAAAGCAAAACAAAATCCCAAGACTGAAAAAGATTTTTTGCAAATCTGCACTGATCTCATTAAATGACCCCTATGAAATCCTCAGGACTGAAATCCGTCCCCAGGACTGAGAAATTTAAGCCCTGTGTGCATGATAATATAAATATAATATGTTAGTTAAGGTGCTAGAAAACCTAAAAAGACAGAAAGTCAGTGCGTTGAACAGGGGATTAAGGTGCAGGTGTGTCAACCGCATAATCCACATAAAGTAGACTGACATTGGTATAATCCAGGCCCCTTGCCCGGCCGCGGTTGTTGTGTAGGGGGTTGAACAGTTTGTGACTTGGGTGGTGCTCACTGCTTGTCCTTGATGATGCGCTGGGCTTTGACTACACACCGCTTTTTGTACAGTTCCTGGAGCGCGGGGAGCTCGCCTCCTAAAATGCGCTCTGCCGATCACACTATTCTATGTGGGCTTATGTTCTCAGTACAGTTTCCATACCAGGCCGGCCCGTTACAAAGCCTGATAGAACACCTTCAACTGAGCTGTTGTAGTCAGGGCTGGTAATCTTTGCCCCCATAGCGTGCGCGCCGTGCGTGCAACATTTCCGTGTTTTTGCCTATATACAGGTTTAATGCTTATCTTTAGTTCAATGTTTGTTTTGTAAACGCCATTGACAATGAAGGGAAAATGTACGTCATAATGTGTCGTTTACGTCATATTCTCTTTATTGTTAATGACGTTTAATGTTTGTGTTGGCACCGTTTGTTTTACATCACCATTACATCACCTAATCAACATGAGTTAGACTTTATAATATATTAGCGCCCCTCACTTCACACGGGTGTGATTTTTATCATCTAGATTTAACAAAATCAATGGCCAATGAAGCACCCCAGGAGCTGTTTTCCGGGCATCAAACCTAGTTCCGCGTGGTCCTGTTTCCCTGAAGGGCCCCTGAGAGCCAAGGGCCCCTGGGCCACGGCCTCACTGACCCAATGGCTAATTTGTAGTATAGTACAGCCTAAGGATGCAGTATCCTACTCTGAACGTTGGCGGGGAGCCAGTCGCTCCTGAGCCTTTTTTTTCCTCACATATGTGGTGTGTCTCCCATTTGAGCTCCTCCTCGATGTGTACTCAGAGGAACTTGAACTTGCTGACCCTTTCCACTGCAGCACCGGCGATGAGGATCGATGTTAAGGTCAAGGTTGTTCTCCCGGCAGTGCTAGTGAGTTGATCTCTATATAGACAGACTCGTCGTCATTATTGACGATTCGACCTATCATTGCCGTGTCGTCCCCGTACTTTATGATGGTGTTGGCTGTGCAGTCATATAGGAGAGGGCTCAGCACACATCCCTGGGGTTCTCCAGTGTTGAGGGTCAGATATGATGCTGCCCATTCTCACCACCGGGTGTCAGTTTGACAGGAAGTCTTACTATCCAGTCGCACATGCTTGCGTTTGGGTGTAGCCCTATAGGTCTCGTAGCTAGTAGTTTCTGTCAACTTTTGCTGGGACAATACAATGGTGTTGAATGCTGCTAGAGTTGTAGTCCACGAACAGCATATATACATATTTGTCCTTCAGCAGCTTGTTGTCCAGTTGTCCACGTGTGAGGGGTTGCTGTGGACTGTGGAGACAATATCGTATAGTTTGTTGTTGGTAGGAATGAAAACAAAGACGCACCTCCGGAAGAGGAGGGCTGAAGGAGAGTGAACAGGCCAACATCCGGTCTCTTACACACGGATGCAGGCAGTGCCCCCAGAGCAGCAAAATTTTGTTTTACTTTATTTATTTTTTGCTGATGGGTTCCCTAATTAATGTGTATTGTGTCAAATATTAATATTGCTAGATGGTGTTTACATTATCTTCTAAAGTTATTGTGGGAGTGTCACGGTGCCCGGCCCCTTCACTGTGAAGGTTATGGTTTTTTATTATTTTAGATTATTTTATTTTTGCAATTGAATAGTTAGAAAATGGAAATTAAGAGTTTACATATAGTACATTCATAAACTTAATGATTCAGTATTTATTTCTGATCTATTTTCTCTATTATTAAAGTTATTGTAGCGGTCAATTTGTATTGTATATATATATATATCAAAAAAGAGACTGCACACTTCACCTGACGAAGCTCACGGCGAAACGCGTCATGCTAATAAATAAGTTGATGCAGTAAATTGTCCGTCTCTGTTCCCTGGAGTGTGCAGTCCTTTCCTTGGAAGGTTTTTCTCTTTTTTGATGTCTATGCCTGCTAACTAGACTTGCACCTCCTACGGGTCTTTTTGGATGTGCAGGAGTCCCTTTTTTGTCTCATATACTGTACATGACAAATTCAACCTAAGATTTCAGGCCTACTACTTGCTGAAGAAGATAATGCCTTCAATTCAGGATACCTCAAATAATCCCATATGATGAAATGTATGTGTGTAGAGTGTAGACCAGTGAGTCCACGATAGATAACCAACCATAATATAGAGAATTCCCCCTAGTGATGAGTCCCAATTCACAATGTTTAGCGTTGGTCTGTTATGCATTTATATTTGCAGAGGGTACACAGTAAAATCTACAGAGTTAACTTAAAGGCATATCAGTTTCAAACAGTTTGGGGTCATTTTATACTACTATTACTATACTACTCTACTCAGGAGTACCCCAGACAGTTTTTAGGGGAAAGAAATCATAAAAGAATTCATCTGAAAATGTGGCCTCTCATGTATATTAGGAGGGACGTACAGTATTAGCTGCTGGTACTAGCTTGCCATGTGTGTAAACACATAGCTTGCCATGTGTGTAAACACATGGCAAGCTAGTACCAGCAGCTAATACAATTATAATTAATAATGGATTTAGGTTCGCTCAGAGCCATGGGAGTGCCAAGCATAGACAGTAGTCATTAGTTAACAACAGTATTGTCAGTTGTCAGTCACATTGGCACACAGACATCTAATATTAATTTGATGAACTGCTTTGCTGCGCACACATAACTGCTGCCTGCCATGTTTTTACTCTTCTGTAATGTTTAACCAACTGGAAAACAAAGCAGTTCCATGCCCCTTTAATGATAGTATGTGACAGTGTGACTAAAGGCCTAGTCATACTCCAGTTTTAGTTAGGTAAGGTGACCATTGAAACGGTGGTTAGTAAAAACAGAGAGATGTGTTCAGGCGAGCGATGTGAGTCGCTTGACTCACTTATCGCCATGCTGTAGTTTCCCAAGCACCACAGTGGTCACCTTATCACCTAAAACTGGAGTATGAATTAACCTCGCCTCACCAGGCTTTCCACCTCGGAGGAAAGCCTGGTCTCTGTTACAAAATCGCTGTGTGAACCGGTCTGGAGTGGATGATATCGCTATACGTCATGTTGTATCGAAACTTCATTTTCCCTCAAACCGGAAGAATAACAATAAAAGCAAAAGAAAATTGTTCCGATTGATTGTTCCTGCCTGACGACTACAAAACAATACTACAACATGACGTAGCGATATCATCCGCTCCAGACAGGAGACATAAACCCGAAAAGGAATGCTGCCCAGGCTAAGTATGAATAGGCCTTGAGTCTCCACCCAAATGGCAGGGACTTCATGCTATTTCTTAGGTGCCATTCTTGGACAAAATTGCAAAGTTTTATTTTTACTTGGATAAACTGTATACATTTCAACAACATACTTGGTATCATAAACCCGAATGGATCTCTCACGAGTACCGGTACATTATCAATTGCATCTCAAACAATAACCATTGATTAAACAGGGTCATATATGTACCCTGGGTTCTAGGGATGAGACATTCTGACCCATATCGATATCCGATATAATTAATTGCTGTTATAGCCGATAACCGATATCTCATTCTGTATTAAAAAGGCATTCTGGAAAAAAGGCTTATAAACACTGAATTTGAAAAAGCAATGCTTCTTTATTCCAAAAATAGGAATGCCCCATTATTGAAATGTTGGCCCATATCCCAACACAAACAACTTGAATGTAGTATTTTTATTTAAAAATGTTCCAACTTGTTGACTCTTTTGAAAGCCTCTCCAGAAAACACTGATATAATTTGTAGTCTTCATCATGACAAAAGGCATTTTCAGGCTTTTTCAATTTATTTTTCAACATAATTATTATAAAATAAGTGCTAAAACCGACATATTTACCGATATATTGGTTTAAGGCAAATATCGACCGATACAGATATGTTGAGCGATTATTGCCCATCCGTACTGGGTTCTATGTTCCCCGTTTACGTTACGTTAGGGTTATTGTTTGTTTTGCAGATGGGATTCCCAGATTGAAGTCAAATTAACAATATATTAATAATATGTAAATCTTTCCCCCTATAAGATACAGTATATCACGAGGAAAATTTGAGAGAATATCCATTTCCATTATAGGACAGATAGAAAATAACTATACTTGACCAGCATTATGTGGGGAACAACATTCACCAAAAATAGCCAATCTACAAGCTCACAATGCATCACAACGTTGTGAGCTTGGAGAAATTAGTCTGAAAAAGATTGCACCAACTCAGGTCCATTTAAGTATAGAGTCTAAGTGGGTCAAAATGAAGTGATATTGATTAATTTCAAATAGTATCAAAGTATTATGAGGCACACTGGACTTTTGCACTTTGAGAAACGCTGGTTTAGAACTCTGAAAGTGTACAAATGGACCCGATTTCCTATCCCATTTGTACACTATGAGTTAAATTAATATTTATATATTGATTTTATTTACAGCAGGGGGGCCCCAAAAGGTAGATTGTGATCTACCAGTAGATCACAAAGGCTGTGCAGGTAGATCACATGACATGGCCCTAAAGAATATTGAATTTAAATATGAAAAAAAAAAGTTTTCAAGAGTGTTAGTGTGCACAAAATTTTAAATACAAAAACCCCAGGCCCTACCTATTCCAATTCTCCCGCTCTATTTCCCATTCCAAGTGCATTTGTCTTATGGCCTATGTAACACCAGCTCCGCAATTCCAAAGCCCCCTCGGGTACATATTTAAACTATTTTCAGCAAATTATCAAATATTTGTCGTGGGTAGATCTTGTTGAGCTGGTCATTTTGAAAGTAGCTCTCAAGTCAAAAAAGTGTGAGCACCCCTGATTTACAGTGTAGATTGGGTTCCTATGGATTTAAAATGTTTTTTTTATAGGTCCATATAGGATAATGAAAATCAAACTATAGTGGAACTTGAAATTCAAAGGGCTGAGAAACAGATATAATCAAGAACAGGCCTATGTATATTATGAGATAAATAAATTATTCAGGATGAATCAGCTATATTTCAAAATCAATTTTACTTCAAGATAATGTGTTTGGAGCAATCATTCATCACAAAGCCATGTCAAGCCAAGTTACAATATCAGAAATTATTGTAACGTTCATATCATTGCATCAAGCACTCAAGGACAGGGTTCAGGTGCAGTCATTCACCTTCTGGTTGCTAAAAAATATTTGACTGTATACAGGCACATCAATCACAGAGAGGATAAACAGGCCTGTGTTGTGAGTTATTACTATCAGCTAAGTAACTAGCCAGAAAACATGTTACATTGCCTAGTAGACGAAAAGAAGTTGCCATCTCTGCTATTGAAAATAAATTGTCGACGCTCATAAATGTATAGAAAATAGGACTAGCTCTGGTCCATAGCGTTAGAAGAACTCCTTCTAACGCTATATGGACCAGAGCTATCAGATTCCGTGGTGATAATATTATCCAGTCTGAGTCTATCATCGGCTAATTCCTCCTGTTGTGTCAGATGTTTTTCCTGTTAAGATTAACGGTTGTAAAAGCCCCCCCCGTCGCCCCGGACAGCAAACGGTCCCTCTCCCGTAGCTCTTCTTGCAGTTTGGCCTCGGTCACACGAAGCTGCCGGATGGTGGCTTTCATCTCCTTCATCTTCACCTCCATCAGCGCGATGATGTCCCTCTGCTCATTGAGCTTTCGCAGCAGTTCGGCCGACGTGGTGCCTTTGGTCAGCGAGTACGAGTGCTCCAGGGGGTTGCTGATGAGGTATTCTAGGTCTATTGCTGCCGCCGGGACTTCGCTGCTGCTTATTTCCACCAGCTGGTCAGTGGCGCTGGAGGAGGAGATCGCGGCGGAGGAGTAACGGCTTTTGACCGGGCTCGACGACGACAGGACGGGCGGGTGCAGATTCTGAGTGGTGGCACCCACGTACTCTCCGTTCTGGTCTATTTGCACGACGATCTCGGCGGTGCCCGTGGCGGCGTTGATCACCGTGGTGGTGGCAGCCTCCACCGCGGCTTCAACGTCAGCCTCGGACACGACGCTGGTGATGATGATCCCGGTGGGCACGGGACCACCAGGCATTAGAACGCCACCGACAAGCCCCGGCGCGGCGGACACCTTCTTGCCCCTGCCCCGACCCCTCCGGCTCTTCCGCTCGTTCACCCCCCGCAGCGGAAACAGGGTCGGCACGCGAATATTGTAGGTTTTTCTGCCGCCGACGAAGTGGACGCTGCAGACCCGGTGTCCCGTCGTGGGCTGGAAGGTGCTGAAGCAGCCGCTGACCCCGGCCCGGGAGATGTTCTTCAGCCAAATCTCCCTCTGGGTGCTGTCCTTAGGAAATGTGTAGAAGCGGAGCTCTCGGTCCCGGTGCGAGTTGTTGTAGCAGCCGGGAACACAGCACGTGAATCCGGGCATGATCGTTTCGGTGTTAGAACCTCTATCGCTCGTATTTTTGGCGAAGTTTTTTGTTATTTTTATTTTTATTTCGTTCTTCTTCTCCGCGTTGTTATCAAGCTCTCCGCGGCCTACAAGGCTACAAGCGGAACTACACGTCCCACAATGCTTACAACTTCCTGTTTATATTTCACCAAGATAGCTGCTCTTTTTAACGAGGCGATTTACCCCGTTTTTTACTCACTGAATACAAACTGCTGTTATTTGGGGTTATTGTGTGTTTTTATTTTACTTTGGTTTGATCCTGATTTGTCTAGTTATTCTCTAACGCCAATGGCCTAGAATTTAAACTACATCTCCCATAGTTCTGTCTGCTTAATGTGTATTTTTGTTGAGGAAGCTACCGCCACCTGTTGGTCATATCCTGAAAGAATACAAGTTCCTGTAGACTAGACACTATCCCACGTAAAGAATGTAGAATCTGTCTTGACATTTGTGCTAAAAGAAATAAAAAAAGTTATTTGTGTTCAAATTAGTTCACATAATTCCATGTGATTGAGAGGAAACAGTGTTGCGTTATGACTTCGTCGCTATTAACACGAGTAAAAGCCACCTCTGCTAACACAGTTTGGGTCAGAGTAATTTAAAAATGTTGATGCTGCCATTGGAATTTTTGTAACAAATAAATGACTTGTCTGTCTTAGATGCAACGATTAGGCTAGTCTACTTTTGGATTATTGCACAACATTGACACTTAATTTTCAACTCTTAATTTTCAACTCTTAAGCATTCTTTCTGTAGGACTACAAGGATAAACTATCAACCTTTTTGTTTTGCGTATATGTAAATGTTTAGCAAATGTAGTAGGCCTAACCACTGCCATGATAAGACACCTGTCAGACACAGAATGCACGCGTTTATTGCATTGTTTACCGTGGAAAAAAGTTGCTGGCAGCTGCTAGCTACTACCTTTTCAGTGTCAAATTCAATCCCACCACATCCACATCTCCATATTTCCAAAATGACTTACTCATTCAGAACACATTCGTAACGTAAACACAAATAAAAATCTCATTGCAAACTGAAAAATGTTCTTTATATCAGTATTGCCACTTGTTAGTCAGTAAGGGTAAAGCTTGACCATTGAATTGTCCCTTAATTATGTTTACAGACATGTTTGTTATAAAGGCACATGTCTGTTCTTAGCTTTGATCCATGGCCCTAATGCCCTTTGCTGCCGAGAGCTATGGACCAGAGCTATCTTGTTCTTTAAACTATGCACATGCCATTCAGTTGCTGCTATTTTAACTGGCTCAGTCATCTCATTACCTTTTTATTTTGGAGATGATCATGTTTTGGCCTAGCATCCATTCCTACTCGGCTCTTTCATAGACGCCCTGTGATTGGCTAAAACTGGGGGGAAGGGAGCGCTCGTTTTGCTTAAAATGTTTGTCAACTCTCAGACAGCGTGCTTGTCGACCAGACGCTCTTAATCCAGAGCGATTTACAGTAATAATAATACAAAATAATAATAACCTGAAGGCCTGGCTGCGCACCTGCCTTGTCAAATCCGTGGAATAGTCTTCGTGCATTTTCTGTAACCCTTAATATGCAGGACATTGAATCAAGAAAAACAAGCGTTCCTCTTCTCCCAGTTCTTGAAAAAAAACAAGAGGCTGCTAAACTTCGCAGTTTGGGAAGATCCGCTCAGGTTCAAGAGAGCGGATACGGAGAAGATGTGCAGTAGATACAGTAGGCGGGCTCTAGACAGGACATGAGCACTGTGCTGTAAATAGAAACATAGTTTTTGTTTATTTAGAGTATATATACTACTGATGTACTGCTGCGGAATGGAAAGCCTGACGCGAGGTTAGGTTAACGTTGAAGCATCCTACTGGCGTTACCAACGTTACGTTTCACTGGGCAGCGCCCCCTGTAGGCGGCTGACTGACTGATTACCTACCGACGTCGTGGATGACTGTTGGCTGCGAAAAATAGGTAATTTACGTTATTATTTGTTATTACACTTTACAGTCTGTTACCCCATCTTAAGCTAGACAACGCTTTGAGATGTTCTTATGTTAGGCGACTGGATAAGATACAGTTTGCTTTATTGTTGCCTATCAAATTGACGTTAGCATCGCTAGCTAACGTTACTTGAAATTAACGTTCTCTAAGAATTAACGTTGAAATAACTGACATCTTTCGTTTCCTGGCATATGGTCTTAATGAACTAACATCGGATGATGTTAGGTTTTTTTTTCATCGATTTGTCTGTCTCTGGTAGCAGCTGCTAACATTTGTATTAGCTAACGAGAACACATTCATTATTCTTCCTGATTAGTACAAAAGAGCTTTTAAATAGATGACGGTGGAAAGAAATGGCATTTATAACAAAACACAGTTAACACACCAACGTAATTAGTATGTTTTTACATGTGACAAGATCAGGCTTGAAGTCAGATTTGTGTGAACCGTTTCTCCCCATATGTTGGCCCTGAATCAGAAGGCTAATGAAATGTACATGTTTGTATTCGACAAGCTGTGTGTCTGTGTTCTTCTGTCAGTATTTCTGCATTCATTTCTTTCTTGGGTTGCCATGCCATAGCTTTTCGAATGTTTTATATCATATTTCATAATTCCTACTTTGCATGTATTTGAAATGTATGGAATATATGTCATGTGTCAATGGCACGCCAGTGACGCCACATCTATCTAGTAGCTCACATTAGGACATTTTGGGAGTACCCTGCTGATTCTTAGATGTTTGCTGATATGCTTGAACAATTGTTCAAGGTCAGGCATTTTATAGAATAACTCAGAAATGTACAGTAGTAGGGTTAAATGCCCAGACCTTTGCTGGAGTGTCAACTTAAAACTTTAAAAAGCTGCTAACCACATCTCAGGCAACAATAGCCTGTTTCCTGTTCTCTATTACTTTTCCCCCTTACAGTTGGGTGTTAGCAACCCTGCAGTAATAACAAAAACAATCTAAATTGTAATATTTAGTCAGTCTGATTACTTGACTTGACACGCCATAAGTAGCAGTCACACGCCCAAAGGTTCTCATCTGCTGTACATTAAGTTAAACAAGTAGTAATGTATGTAATTAGGTTAAAAAGTCTCAAAACGTATTCATGATTTATAATGTCAGCCAGTGAGTGGCAGCACACACTTTAAGAGCCAGAGATGTTTTTGAGTTGTGTTGGGCGTGGAACCTTTTCGGGAATGGCATGCTAAATATGTTGTTGGACAATGTCTCAGTAGCCTATCACAGATGTCTGATAAGAAGACAAACGGCTATAGGCCGCTCTAGGACTTGTTCCTCCGCTTTGTTCGTCACGCCATTGTTTACTTTTATAGGTAAAATCCCTGGACAGCGACTGAGGCAATCTGTGGCTGAAAGGATGGGCTATATGGTTCACTTCATGTGAAGTAGAGTGATTGCTGCTGCCATGTTGCCAGGAGTTGGTGTGTTCGGCACAGGGAGCACAGCCCGAGTGTTGGTGCCATTGTTGCAGGCAGAAGGTTTTGAAGTTCATGCACTCTGGGGGAGGAGTGAAGAGGAAGCTTGCTGTCTGGCGAAAGAGCTTGGAATTCCCTTTCACACCAGTCGATCAGACGATGTGCTGCTGCACCAGGACGTTGACCTTGTCTGCATCTACATTCCACCACCAATGACACGGCAGATTGCTGTCAAAGCATTAGGTAAATGTTTTGGTATCATGGCACGTACCAGCCTAGACTTAATTGGCATGAATTTAGCAAATAATTGTTAACTAGATATATAGAAGTAACCGTAGAAAATGAATTTATCCATTTTACTATTCATGCATATATTAAGAATTATGTGTAGCAGTTAACTTAGAAAATGTAGATCCTTTAATCCTTAAAGGAGAACTGACACGCCCCTCGGGAGCTAATAACTGCTATCAAACAATGCTATCATGATTCTGACGTCAGAGTGGCGAAAGCTTTCCCCAACGACTTCTATGCGGGCTCGCCGGGCTTGGTGGCCGTGGTAGCATAGCAACTTATGCTACTATTTTGGTGTCACATTTAGCTTGAATACTGGGTGAAAGTCTCATTCAAAAAATTAATTTTTCGCAACATTGTTCAGGTGAACTGTGTGTTTATGCTTGTTCATTGTAATAATCAATATCGCTATGATTATTTTATTTATCGCCGCGTCGCTCCGCATGACAACATACAGTCTAGCCCGTCTCAGATGCAGGCTGCACACACACGGACGGACGGACGTATAGTCTCTGGTCAGGTCCCCGCATTGAACTGGGCATGTGTGTACGCACACACACACACGGCTATAGTGCATGACAGCGGGGAAGAGAGCTACAGACGCCCGAGGCAGATTCCGTGCCATTGCGTGTGTGTGTGTGTGTGTGTGCGTAGACGGGCTAGACTGTATGTTGTCATGCGGAGCGACGCGGCGATAAATAAAATAATCATAGCGATATTGATTATTACAATGAACAAGCATAAACACACAGTTCACCTGAACAATGTTGCGAAAAATTAATTTTTTGAATGAGACTTTCACCCAGTATTCAAGCTAAATGTGACACCAAAATAGTAGCATAAGTTGCTATGCTGTGTGTGTACACACATGCCCAGTCCCCCGTAGAGGCTCATGATCTCGTCCGCAAGACTATGCCTCGGCATAGCGATATTTATTATTACAATGAATACAAACATAAACACACTATAGTTCACTTGAACAATGTTGTGGTAACTAACTACGGTATTACAGAGTGAGAGCGAGGGTGTACATGTCAGCCTGCGGCTGAGAGGGGAAAAGAACAGTAGTCGCGCTGCTCTCACAGCGGCCAGACAACAGCAGACCGTCCGTAGTCGCGACTGTCGCGCTGCGGGGCTGAGAGGTCTCAGAGCGGGCAGACAGGGGTGTTGGCGACCGGGGGAACATGGGACTCCAGTCCAAAATTTGCGCTTGTGCTGCAGTTCCCCTAAAAAAACCCACGCCAACCTCAATTGCATTCAAACTAAGCATTTCTGGCGAAAAAATAATTTTTTTCAATTACATTTATAGCCAATATGACGCTAAATGTACCGTCAAAAACGCTAGCCTGACCTATAGCCACTTGTTGCTAGCGCCGTAGCCCCGTTTCAAACTGTTTCAAACTGTTTTCAGTCAGACCACGTGATGTGCTGTACCACCCATATTAATTTCGGGGCATGTCAGCGGACCTTTAAGTTAATGTGAAATGAGACTATATGGTCTGTATGTGATTGATGTCTTCTTTATTCGGGGGTATAATGGTTCACAAAGATAATGGTTTTGTACTGCACCTTGGTATTTGATTTACACTCCAATACATGGGGATTGGGGAATTCTATTGCCAACTTGTTTATATTGTTTACATTGTATTATATTCCCCACTCTTTTTCTTTTTTTTATTGTGTAAGTGTCAATTTTAGAAACAACACAACCAAACAAAAAACACTCTTCCCCGTTGTTAGCATGCTGTTGTTCTCAGCATGCCGCAATGTTGGATAATGTTAGCCTAGCCCTGTGAGGCCAACTTATCTAGTGGAATTCCTGAGAGTTGACCTCACTTTCCTGTTTTATTTCCAACTTCCTGAGTTTGTCTCCACAGAGACTTGCCCATTTTTAACAACAGCTTGTCGTTCCATTTATAAAAACTGTTTATTTTTTAGGAAGCATAATTCATAATGAGCACTCAAATACTTATTTTGATTCAGACTACGGTATGTGTATTATGTGTGATGATAGTCAAAACACATATTTATCACCAGATTGATGCCAGTCTGATTGGGGTGGTTTTTTTGCCACCCTGAATGTCATGCTGACTACATCATGTAAGAGCAAAATGACTACCATGTGAATATGGTGGTCAAATAGAAGACGTGGACAAGCTGCTTAATCTTATTATTGGAAGAGAATAATTAACTCTTAAGATAGTCAGAGGACTGCACATCTGTCAATGGCCATGCTCTCGTAGGTAAATGCTACCCCCCAGTGGCACCATAGAATATTTCTATATTTGACTCTCCTTTTTCCATCTCTTTACAGGCATAGGTAAGAATGTTGTCTCTGAGAAAGCTGCAACTGCTGTGGATTCCTTCAAGATGGTGACTGCTGCCCGGTACTATCCCCAGCTGCTCAGCATTATGGGTAACACCTTGCGCTTCCTTCCAGCTTTCATTGCAATGCGACGGTTGCTGGAAGAGGGATATGTGGGTGAAGTGCAGGTGTGTGACGTCAGAGTATATGGCCCCAGTCTCCTTGACCAATCATACGATTGGACTTGTGAAGAGCTTATGGGTGGAGGTGGGTTGCACACTGTTGGCTCAGCCATCATTGACCTTTTAAGTCATCTGATTGGGGCACGAGCCCATCGTGTCCATGGCCTATTGCGGACATTTGTACAACAGAACAGGTCAATCCATGGGATACGCCGCGTCACAAGTGATGATTTCTGTTTCTTCCAAATGTTAATGGGCGGAACCGGGTCTGTGTCTGGGACTGGCTCAGGTGGCGTGTGTTGCACTGTGACACTAAACTTCAACATGCCAGGGTCATTTCTGCATGAAGTGATGGTGGTTGGATCCTTGGGGAGATTGGTTGCCAGAGGGACAGAACTATATGGACAACGCAATGGCTGTAATGGTGAAGAGCTGTTGTTGGGGGACAGTGGGTGGGTTGGACCAGAGGTCCAAGAGATGCCCTTGCCTCACATTCGGGGGCTTGGCTCCATGGTAACGGCACTGAGACATTCTTTTCAGGCACACGAGGAGCGCAGGTCATGGGCACGTGGGCCAGTTGCCGTAGCACCAACATTTGAGGATGGCTTATATGTGCAGACAGTTGTGGAGGCAGTTAAACGGTCAAGCCGTAGTGGGGAATGGGAATGTGTAGAGATTATGACTCAAGAACCAGATCCTAACCAAAACTTGTGTGAAGCTCTGCAAAGAAACAAGAATTAAATAAACTCATACACCCAGTAAAGCTTAAAGGCCTAGTAGCTAAGTACTACTTATCTCTTGACAGTTACCTTACCTACTGATCTAATTTATTTTCTAATTTATATGACCCCAGATTGTAAGTATTTTCTTTCAAATTCTATCATATTTTCAACCAGAACGATTAGTTCAGCAGCTACTCCAACTCAATTATTTTATGTGTTTTTATTAATGTCCTTGCAACTTTGATTATTTCTTTCATCTAAGGTGAATAAAACAACTTTGCTGTTATTTGCAGATATGCGCCAGCATATTTCAAAATATAGGCGCTAGAGTGCCAGCAGATATGGCAGATTTTACTACTTCCGTAGTTCTGTTCTATTCCCCCAAAACTGGGAGGCATAATCTTCCATTCTTACCTCACGCTGGTCACGCTTATATTCCAAAACGAGATGCATGCTGAAGTCAGAAATGAAGACAGAACATTGTCCTTCTGGTGAAAACCATGGAGAGCTCCCTAGATTGTTACTAGCCATTCTTTTGGAGCCATAAACGGGAAGTGTTTCGCATGCGCGAAACAGCAAGGAGTATGGTGCAGAAGGAGATTTAATTTTTTGTTTTATATCAATAAAAAAAGCCATTAAGACGTGTATACACGTCCACGGCCTCCTGCGGTTTGATTAGAAAATACGTGTATACACGTCCTTAGCAAAACCTTTATTAAAAGAACAGCTATTTGTCAAACCTAACTCTGCAATCGGAAAAGGACAAACATTAGGACTCTATGACATGTATTTTGCGTGTATTAAGTACCAGGTCTTATTCCCTAACTTGAGTAAACTAAAGACCTGGAGGCGTGATCAATGCTCTTTGGCCACTTAGAATAGCCAAATGGCATTGATCACGCCTCCAGGTCTTTAGTTTACTCAAGTTATGGAATAAGACCTGGTACTTAAGACACGCAAAATACAGCCCTATATCTCAGTAACTTTGAAAGACTGGGGGAAACTTTTCAATTTCAGTGAGGCGCCACACCTATGCAACGTAACGAAAAGCAAACATTGGCACTTCCATATTTGTTTTTCCTTTTTTGTAGTTTTTGTCTTTAGTCTTTGTTTAGCTGACTAAATTGGAGTTGTACTGGATTACTCCACCTGAGCTAATGTTGTTACTAGGTATGTATGTCATTTCAGCTTTTTTGTTTTTGAGTAAGTTAAACCGACTTTCAGTGGTTGGACCACTTACAACACTTGGACCACTTACAACACTTAATGCACATGAAAAATATGATCAAAATGTATTTCATATTCATATGTTAAAAAGTTACTCTTAATTTTGTATTTATTATTCAGATGAATGTAGCCGGCGAGATCCAGGTCCTTTATTTTTGAATAATCCATTCGAATAGTTTTTCCCAAAAAGAAAGGGAAAAAATGCAAGAGGTACTATTAACATGTTATCTTGTATTTATATATATTTGCATGAAGATTGTGGCCAATTTAGATTGCATTTATATACACTTTTATTGAATTAGAACATGGTCTGTAGTCTGTACTAGAAGGTAGCGTAAACATGTGTGACATTAATTCCACTGAATCGTATAAACTACCCTGGGGTCATTTAAAATAGAAAAGGCTATGTAAGGAATTAACAGGCAGAAAAAATAGCTTGTGTTATAGTCTTTTTTTTGGTATTAACTATTATTCCATACATTGAAAATAGCATAGATTCTCAGAACTGTTTACATCTATACTCAAAATTGATTTACAGCTTTTCATATAAAGTGTTGAAATTGTAAGAGTGGTTTACACATTGGCGTAAGCTGATATGTTTACAATAAATTTAATAGAATATTAGATGGTTAATGAAAAAGCTTAACTCACTCCTATGAGTCTGTCCTCTGGAATCTATTACTGATATGTTCTAATTCCCATACTCTCAGGCACACAAGGTGAGGCCTACTCTTGAATTGAACCCTTTGATTAAGCAGAACCACTGGATTTGATGTGCATTATATGCGAGAGTAAGTCTGGATGGATGCATCCTTGAGGGACTCGCCGACTCGGTAATGAGAGTACGAAGTGTTATTAAACAATTTCACTGTGTCTCACAGTTCTGCTGAATACATTAAATGAATATCGATGACCATTGCAAGGCATGACCCTGTACTTTAGTTCTTGGGGGATGACAGATATACTGTACAAAGCAAAATGTCTATTGGACTACACAATAAAATGCTCTGCTCTTTTAAACGGATGATTTTACCGAGTAATATCATACAGCACTGGTAGAATTAGATTTATCTGTCCTAGATCTACGAAAATGCCTTGTAAAGTAGATGCAGTCACTTAGGACTCATGGTTTGTTGCACTTTGACAGACGCAGATAAGGATACATGCTACAATGTTACACACTTACCTCACACTATCCCAATAGTGCTTTACAGAAAGGTGAGTCAGGTTTACATTTAAGTGTCTTAATGATACACATGCCTGCAGAATGTTTGATATTTTAGCTACTACTTTATCTACATCCCGACCCAAGTTTTCAGAGTCCGACTTCTTTTTGCACTGATAAAATGCCACATATTTAATAATGTGCAGTGTAATATTACTGTTTGAACCAGTCAGCTTACTGCAAATGAATAGAACATTTGTCTGCTTAAGAAAGATGTATTGTATTTATTTTTGTTTTTTTATTAATGTGGGTGAAAAGTCCCACTGTTCTATTCAGCAATTGCGTCTATTTCAGCCTGTGAAATCTTATGTTTAAGCTGTATTTTGTGTTTAGTTTTAGCATTGTTTTAACTGATAACACTTTGTGAGCACTACCTGTGATCCACTTACGTCGAGGAAGTACTGGCATTTGAAACCATGCTGTTCATTTAACTGACAGACATTTCTTTGACAAATAAATACTGTTGTACTAATTTTGTGGCCTCTTTTCTCAAGAATGGCTCTTTGTTGGTTGGTTCCCTGCTTATCAAACTACTTTGATTTTCTTTCTATGCACTGTTACTGACACTAGAATAATTGAGAATAAAGACCAGAGAAAATTGTTTTAAGTAGGGATAGACTTCTAGATCAGCCACGACCGATTATCGGCGCCGATATCACCGATACCGTGCTGTTGGATGGGAGGTGTGTGTGTGTGTGTGTGTGTGTGTATATGTATGTTATATATATGGTGTGTGTATAATATACTGTTATTGGTGCCAGGGTGCGACATTTGTGCTTTACAACCTGGTGCTGCTGAATTGAAGAGACCAGCTTGATTCGTTTTTATTATTTATTTTCATTATTACTTTTACTGGGGGGGAACTGTTTTTGTCAGGTTCAATAACCTGTTTTATAAACACACTAAATAAATAATCTGCAGACTGGTCCGATTTATTTTTAAATGAGCACATGGAACCTGGAACGTGTCCTGGTACCAACACATGTAAAGGACTATATAAAATGCAGTCCATACAAATAGACTGATATCTTCCCTTTTCGGGACTCTTGTTTACCTATTCTGTATTTGGGACGGGACGGTAAACAAGGGTCCTGAAAGGGGCTAATATCTGTTTATCACAGATATTGCTAGTATTAAGTGACCTCACCAATCTGGGAACCTTGAGTCGACAGTCCAACAGTCTGTCTTGTGCTTGTGAGACTACTCCACCACCACCAGAGGGCGACTCTCACTTCCGCGTCCTCTCTAGAAAGCAAAGCAAAACAAAACATCGAGTGAAGAAGATAAACTATCTATACTAGTTAAAGATGGCGCCGCGCAAAAGGAGCTTGGTTTGGACATATTTTAAAATAATAGACGCCAAAACGGTGCAGTGTCTTCTGTGCACGGTGTGTGTGGTTCATAACGGCCCCACCACGACCAACATGATGAGGCATCTGCGCACCAAACACCCCGCTGTGATCGGCGGCGACGACAACGGCGACCACAGAAAGAGTCAACACGGATCTGAAATGACCGAAAATAACGACGACGATCTACACATTCACGGCTTCGACTCTGGTATTAATTAGTCTTTAACGTTTCAATGGCTTTTAGTTTTGTTTAAATGCAAAATGTATGCCTTTTAAGCCTATGTAAACAAACAAAGTACTAGTCTACAAGTCTAGTCCATGTTAAGAGTGAATCCGGGGCGATGTGTGCTGCCTGCTGCTGCTGTCGTGGTGGTGTTGACATTTATTATTACATCTTACATGCACTAATAAATGCCGTTCTACCTACAACTAGACAACGTACAGGAATGGCTATTTTGACGAGAGTGTAAGGTCACATTCTCACATAATACTTTGGTAGACTCACTGCGAATGGGTGGAGAATTTGGTATTCTTGCATATTTAATTTGCTGCGGTTTGCCTACACACGGTCATCCGCAGCAATTGGAAACGCAGCAGGGGGGACCTTTATCAATGTGTTCCATTAATAAACTAGCCTACACAGTGAAATCTATGGTGATAAAATTATAGGCTACTCATAACGTGCATGTGTCGTGCGACTCGTGCCGTGACTGCCGTCTGGGACAGTGGGACTGGACCCCCCGCCCCTCTCTCTCTCTCACTATACGCATGCAGCCACGCACTGTTCTTTTGGGGATGGAGGCACAGCGCTGATATAACAGCAGGGCAAAATGTTTACAAGTTTATCAAGATGAAAGTCCCTACTCCCCAGTCCCCACACAGTGACAGCACTCCATGTTTACGGCACGCACAGACAGAGAGAATATTCTTATTTCTGGAATAGGCCTAGAGCTCCTACCTTACAATATTTTCAACGACAATATTGGCAACTTTGATTGTTGCCAGTTGCAAGAGAAACAGTCACGTAAACAAAGTTCAAAAGAAGCTACTAGGTCACAAGGTGGACCCGCTTGTAAACAAGTGTAATGCTTTATTGGGTCGTCCACTCACAGTTAACAGTCTTTGTATTCTATTGAGTTGTGCTTGAAATGTACTGTAATTCTGCAAACTGTTAAATATTTCAATCAATCAAACATGAACACACACACACACACACACACACACGTCACACACACACACACACACACCTACACACTCGCATCAACAAAACACACATGAGCAGTTATTTCCAAATGTGCATTTGATGAAAAATGGTAATCTGTCTAATTAAATTGGGCGCTGAATTGTAGAGAAATTGTAACTTTATATATAAAAAAAGGCTGTTTCCCTTTCGTAAACATCTGGTATTATTATCCTCCTGGTGATTGGTAGGTGGCACATATTTCAGCAGCCTTGAAGTCTCCAGTTCTCCACTGTAAAACGTGGGGGGGAAATATGACAAAATACATTTAACATTGATTGTCATGCTTTTTGTGTTAAACAGTGGAGATGGATAACGATGAGACCAGACCCATCACGGTGCATGACGACGCTGATATTACGTCTGCTATCAATGGCATCTTGGAAGCTGCCGAAGGGGTCGCAGTGAGAACAGAAGCCCATAAATGTACAGCCGATGGCCCGTCGTTACGCAGACGGAGCTCCGTTTGGAAGCACTACAAACGACTGGAGAGTCCCACAAGTTCACTTTGCCTGCTTTGCATGGAGGAGATCAAACACTACAACAGCACGAGCAACCTAAAACGGCATCTGTCAAAGAAACACCCAGGGGCTTTTGCTGGCCTGGGTTTCATAGTTAACGAACAGTCCTCTAAAACGGTGCATCTGAAACCGGTTCAAAATAAATCGGCTAAACCGTCGACTAGTGTGGTGAACGAAAAACGTACAGGTATGAAGTTAATCATCAAACACATCCAAAGTGGATGTGTGATATTCAAGACATGTTATTTTATGTGCAACTACGCCCTCTGTTGGACACATACAAATATAGGCACTTATGCTATGCTATGTCTCATTCAGTATATGCAGCCAGCACTTGGTGTAGATTTCAATTGCATCATCAAATTCATAACATGAATTTGCAGTCCCTTGATCCACAGTTAAACAATACTTGTTATTTTCTTCCTCCTTACAGGCCTGTTTGACGTATCAAGAGAACGCAGAGAAGATGAAATCAGTGAACTGGATAGAGTGCGGGAGCTGATAGAAGCTGTGAGGAATGCTCAGAGGCAGGAGGCAAAGGCTCTGGAGCACCAGAGGGAGTTACTTGAAATGCTGCGTGACGCAAATGCTAGGGAATTAGCTGCGGAGAGGGAGAGAATTGAATCCCTGAGGAAAGCGCAGGAGAAGGAGTCCATAGCCCTGGATAAACAGAGGGAAGAACTGCATAAAGAAAAGGAAGAACTACAGCTAAAATGGGAGCAACTGGAGCAGAATAAGAAAGAAACATGTACATGCCAGCTAGAAGACAGACAGTGAAAATAATATATATTCTGTATAAGAAGAAAGTTTGCTATCGCACGGTCCCGGTCCTTAAACATAATTTTTATGCACAACAGGACTCGACAATTTTGTTTTCATTTCGTACAACACATTTTTTGTTGAAAATGTTGACCTGGCTTTCTCTTATTAAAATCTTTTGTAAGTAATTTGTGAACATAGGATTGCACTTGAATTGATGGCATCAATGCCTGTGGTGATGAACATTAAGTCTGTACAAGGTATAGTGATTAAAGTGGCCATACATAAAGTAATACACTTGACATACATTTGCAAGCTGAGCAACACGTTCCTAAAAAGCCTTGCTCAGCCCATGGCCATGCCACACAATGGTGTTGACACTGTCGCGGGACATGGCATTAATTGTTATTAGTTGTTATTTATACATCAGAGGCACTCGCTCTTCTTTATTCAAGATGATATAGTTTACAGTAGTAGTTTCTCAGTTTTCAGTGTACCCAGTTTGTCAATGGAAAATATTAATGGTGTCATGGGAGATTAGGCTGTGTGTTGCCATGCGACGGTTCCTACTGTAACTGAGCTAAATAAGTATCGTGGCACGGTGGCAGCCATCATGACCAGGGCTATTCGGATAGGATGGCATAGGGTACAGTTGTACATTATGATGGGAAAGAAGATAATGCTGTCTCAGTTTCTTGCTGTGGGAACATAACCATAGCCTACAATCCATATCAACATGGACTGACAAGGTTACCATTGCTTATAGCATTTTCCATTTTATGCCATAACTTGCTGATTAGGATAAAAATGTTTTGACAGTGTGTCAACATTTGACCTGATTATTGAACAGTAAACAATTCTCAGAGCTACAGCTGTGCTGAGTCCAACCACATTTCTTTTCAATGTCTTGATCTAAGTTGAATGTGCATTTTTACAGGTAAAGAAAATGATTGGCATCTGTCCAAGAGTTGGATCTTTTAAAAGAGATTAAAAGACAGGTCAACATAGTGCTATTGAGTATACAGCTCCTTTTTTCCCCTTGTCATCTTGTTTATTTGTAATAAGGTGTGTAGACTTTATGTAAGTGAAGTTTTACAGTCTGTAAACATTTGTCTGAACCTCCAGATTATATTGATTCTTCTGTAATACCCTAGTCTAAATCTATGTAATATCTATTGATAAAGTGTTCCTAATATCCCATCCAATAAAACAGGCTGTTGACTTGAAATATATGCTAGAGTAAAAGATTCTCAAACTATTGTTGGGTTATTTCATATTTAAATTAAATATTTAATTGTGGATTTGACAGGCACCTTTTATGTCAATCAATCAAGTCACCTTTTTGCTATTTAAATGTCATTTAAATAAAATATTCTTTAGGGACATGTCAGCACAGCCTCTGATCTACTGGTAGATCTACCTTTTGGGCACACCTGCTCTATACTGCAGTGATACTCAACCTCAGGCCCGCGGGCCACATCAGGCCCGCAGGACCATTATGACTGGCCCACCAATGAAAATCTAAAAAAAAGAAGAAAAGAAAATCTGGAAAATGAAATAAAAATAAATAAATCTGAATGAAGTTATCTTTAATTACATTATTATAAGTAATACTATTAGAGTTGTACTATTACTCGAACAAAAATAAAAGCTTGGGGGGGGGGGGGAGATGCAATGCAAATGAAAGACATATACTGTGTATCCCTATTCCCTGACATAATTTTATAGCTAAACGCACAGAATTCTATTTTATTTGAATGATGAAACCCAGCTGCCATTAATAGTTGGAAATGGAAATGGAAATTGCGGAAATTGTAATTGCGGAAATTGCGGAAATGGTAATTGCGGAAATGGTGGAAATGGAAATTGTGGAAATTGCGGAAATGGAAATTGAGGAAATTGCGGAAATGGAAATTGCAGAAATGGAAATTGAGGAAATTGCGGAAATTGCTCTTCACTTATAGCTATCTATTTTCAGGTAGATTGTTTTATTTTACTCAGTCAGCCATATCACTACTCATTTTTCTATGTGCAATAATTTGTGCAGTTATGGAAACAGCTCTTTGTGTTTATGCAAGAAAATGTAACACATTTATTTATTTACATATTGTGTGCATGCACATTGTACTTTGATACATTTTGCGAAAATAAAGCAATTGAAAGAGAGAAGTTATCAAGTATCATTAATGTCGTAATTTTATCTACTGGCCCCTGGCCCCTTGCCATTTTTGTAATGTGGCCCACAGGTAAATCTATTTGAGTATCCCTGCTATACTGTATGCTTACATTTAGGAATTGTGTACAGAAACACAGCTTTTAAACTACGTTGTCACAAAATCAGAAGGAATAACAGCTATGTAAAAGCATTTTTTATATTACTATTCTGAGGCTAATGTATGCTTTCTTTTATGCGTTAAACTTTGAAATTGTGTGGGGCCATGACATTTCCATATAAAATGGGGTCCTGGTGTAAACAAAGTTTGAGAACCCCTAGCGTGTTTCTGTAAAAGATAGATAACATGACCATACAAGACTGAATGTATCCATTGGAAACTACATTTTGAAATAATTTACTTTTGCAATACTGGCCCCCCAGTCTTCAGTGAGCTGGCCATAAATAAAAATAAAATAGACTTTCTTTAACCAGCATAGCTTTTATCTTGTGACGTTAAAATGATTACAGAATACTGTGGTGAGACGTAATGCAGAAATCTGTCAAATCTGTCTTTAGAACATGGATATGATCAACCATCTATAAATTAGATATGATATATACACAGGTATATCATACAATATTAAAGTATATCATGATGTGATATTAAATATATTATGATATAATGTATATGACATGACCACACACGCACAGTCAGCTTGAACACATGTTATGCACTGAACAGAAGCAGTTCACAGTAGAAACATGATCCGTTATGCGTGGTTGGTATCCAACCAGAAATGATTAGTAAACAATCACAGTATCGCACACACTTTAAAACTAAAACATTCCCTTTTACACTAAACATTCAAGTACAGAATGGAGAGTGTTACAGCATCAACTCATACATACCTTATTCCCGTCAGGGAGACCTGAACATCTTTTACACTGGAGCTACACACACTGTAGTTTCTCACCATCATTCATCTTTAAATAAGAAAAGGTCACAAGCCTCTACTCCAAAACGGACAAAGACAATAATTGGCTAGTGAGGAAAATGTCCTCCATCCATCTTTGGATGCCAACAAGAGAAAGTGTCAAATTGCTGACATTTTGGAATGTTTAATTCATTAGAAACAAGACACAAAAACCAGAACAAAGTAGTCACGTTTAAGATGAACCCATCCAGGAAATACAGAAAACGAATAACAAAACAGAAAATTAAATAATTTATCCTATTTCAAGTGGCGTGGTGCAACTGGAGCTGATCCCAGCCGTCAATGGAATGAGATTGTACAATGACATCGTCTCCATATTATATATAAATAGTGATAGTTGGATCTTAGACATAGTGGCTTTGGAATGAGATGAGTGTGTGTAATGTGCATTTGGGACATTGGATGGACTGGGTGTCCGATCACCAGCAGCACAACACAGCTGGATTTAACCAGGACATCTGATACCAACAGTTCTAGTCCATGGATTTAACCAGGACATCAGCTACCAATAGTTCTAGTCCATGGATTTAACCAGAACATCTGCTACCAACAGTTCTAGTCCATGGATTTTACCAGGACATCTGCTACCAAAGTTCTAGTCCATTGATTTTACCAGGACATCTGCTACCAACAGTTCTAGTCCATGGATTTAACCAGGACATCTGCTACCAACAGTTCTAGTCCATGGATTTAACCAGGACATCTGCTACCAACAGTTCTAGTCCATGGATTTAACCAGGACATCTGCTACCAACAGTTCTAGTCCATGGATTTAACCAGGACATCTGCTACCAACAGTTCTAGTCCATGGATTTAACCAGGACATCTGCTACCAACAGTTCTAGTCCATGGATTTAACCAGGACATCTGCTACCAACAGTTCTAGTCCATGGATTTAACCAGGACATCTGCTACCAACAGTTCTAGTCCATGGATTTAACCAGAACATCTGCTACCAAAGTTCTAGTCCATTGATTTTACCAGGACATCTGCTACCAACAGTTCTAGTCCATTGATTTAACCAGGACATCTGCTACCAACAGTTCTAGTCCATGGATTTAACCAGGACATCTGCTACCAACAGTTCTAGTCCATGGATTTAACCAGGACATCTGCTACCAATAGTTCTAGTCCATGGATTTAACCAGAACATCTGCTACCAATAGTTCTAGTCCATGGATTTAACCAGAACATCTGCTACCAAAGTTCTAGTCCATTGATTTTACCAGGACATCTGCTACCAACAGTTCTAGCCCATTGATTTAACCAGGACATCTGCTACCAACAGTTCTAGTCCATTGATTTAACCAGGACATCTGCTACCAACAGTTCTAGCCCATTGATTTAACCAGGACATCTGCTACCAACAGTTCTAGTCCATTGATTTAACCAGGACATCTGCTATCAACAGTTCTAGTCCATACACAGAGCTGTAGTGCAGGACAAGCTACTGTAGATGGAAGGAACATGGGTTGAAGGAACACCACCTATTTTCACCCGTATTATATCCATATACTGTAGGTCCTCACTAATGTTCACTATAGGGAATGATTTCTGTCTAACCCATTTAGGCCTGAAAAAAAAATCTTCAAAATCCTGTATTTCTGAAATACCTGTTTCTATATCAGTGATTTTCAAACTATTTCATGCCAAGGACCCCAAAAATGATATGTAATTGGCCACAGACCCCCCATCTGAAAATATGTTATTCCAGGGACCTCCCCATGAAGCAAAGATTTGAGTTAAAAACATACGTTTGAAAGAATATATGTTCAAAGAATTGTGCCACATTTTCACGATTTTTCAAAAATAGACCTACAAGCTCGTAGCGCGGCACTCAGTGCCACGCTATGAGCTTGTAGATCTGCTACAATGACATAATCTGTGGGATCTAAAACCTTTGTGTGTGTGTAGATTTTCACAGCCGGGAGTGGGAGTTGACAGAAATGATATAGTGAGCATTAGTGTGGATCCTCATACAGTACGGCGATAAAATTGAAAAGGGTGAAGTGTTCGTTTAACGGAGAGAAGGAAAGGGGAGGTGGTGGAGGTAGGGAGAAAAACAAATGTCATATCTGGCTATGAGCATTTGCACTGTAAGTGAACAAAGGATTCAGGAATGACATCATCCGTCAAAACAAACCCAATTGCCAGTTGTCACATGTTATGGGAAGGTTCCATCTGAACAACTGTTTTTGCAGAAGTGATAGAAAGCAGCACTTGTAGACCTTGTAAACTTTTGTGTAGAGGGGGGGGGGGGGGGGGGGGAAGGAGGGAGTCTGGAAGAGAACCCTGAGGGGGACACAGGTCAATAAAGTATAAAGGGTTTAAGTGGTTAAAATGTAGCGAATGGACAGGAGTGAAAGTTGGCTCACTGGTTTGAATTGCAGGATGTTTCCCAGAGCTACGAGAGTCCAACTGTTGCAGACATCAGTCGGTCTCCAGATACAGGGAGATAACAGTATAGCACAGTTGGGCTTCTTTGGAATTCTCAGCAGGATACACAAATATACAATGTCCTGAAAACAAACCAAAACTAAAACAGATCTTCATCATGTGTTCCTGAATTTATCCCTGGCTGTCCAGTCTGTTTTTATTTGATTCAGACTGCTGCAATAACCTAAATAAATGGAAAAGTCATCCACAGCACCTGCAGTGAGTCAGATGATGTGATGCAGAAAATTGTCTGGACGACTCACAGGGACAAACAGGACAATCCTGTCATAAAAACAAACAAATTGGATGCTAAAACGTCACGCCCCTGTTCTGCCCAAGAGAAAACACAGACCTGTTCTGCAGCAAGGCCGGGCTGTGGTTTGCACAGAATTTATAATTTGTTACAGAAATACGCATTATCTGATTATAGAATTTCACTATCCTGTTCTCCAGGCTGAGCTGTTTATTCAAAGCCAAAGAGCGTGACTGAACGAAAGTCCTCCACCCCAAAATACACAGTTCTCCTGCACAGCCTCCTACGCATTAGGTGCGAGAGTGGCTACTTTCAGCCTGATGCTCCAACGTTAGCCACATTAGCTGCCCAATGGCTATTTAGCATCATACATACAACGATCAATCCAATCTTCCTCACCTCATTAGCCGCTAACATCTAGTTAGCATGACATACAGATAAGACCAACCCGTCTCCCCCTCTCTAGATCTGAAGCACCAGCCCTGCGGCTGAGATGTTGTCTCCTCCCCCGGCTGTCTGGTAGACGTCGGTGCACACCAACACCGGAGCCACACAGATCTGATAGTCGTCCTCCTCCCAGCAGCTGACGGGTCTCGTCTCCTGCAGGGGAATCCGCTGGCTGCCCTCTTCCCTGCTGATGGAGAAGGAGTCGTCCATGATGAGCCGGGCCTTGCTGGGGTCGATGTCGGGCGAGCCGCAGACGTGGCGGTTGGCCGTCAGCGAGGCCTTGGCCGTGGCAGACATGGTGTTCTTCCACTGAGAGCCGCGGGTCACGATCATGGCCTGGAAGGCCAGCGTGTGAACGTGGAGCCGGGTCAGAGGTCGTCCGTCAGCGTCGGTGTCCCTGTGGTGCTGGTTGACCAGGCGGTAGAGCTCCCTCATCTGGTCCAGGACAGTAGCGACACGGGGGTTGGGGTCGGAGAGCACGGTGATATTAGTGCCTTTCATCAGACTGAGGAGATTCGGAAGTTCCTGTTCATTCATTCCTAAAGAATCACACTGGAAGACAAAGACCACAACGTCAAACATACTGAGAACGGGAAGTTATGCAGGAATGCCTACTGAGTGGCAAAAATATTTTTTTCTGGCCTTGACAGCCCATGCATCCAAACAGAAAAGTCCTATCTGATTGCATTAAACAACATTAAACAATGTTAAACTCACTTTGCCTGTTGCTTTGCCACTCGATGTGTCACTTTAGGCATGCGCATACCCTCTATATAGTGAATGATTTGTTTATTCATCATCAACAGTACTGAATAAAGATACAGAATATAGATGGCTACTGATGTGACTTTTAGCCAATTATCACCCATGCTATGCTTGTTCATAAATCACTGCTTATAGATTTTTTGATTCATCTGTAGAACTGTGTAATCACTCCAATCATGCCTTGCCCTAGGAGGAATATTAGGAATAAATGAATTTCTACATACGTGTGGAATGACCAGGCGAAGGAGGTCCTCCATGAGATCTTCGTCTACAAAACTGGCCATCTCAAAATGAACCCCAGTGTGAGGAGACGAGGAGGAGAGGAGATCAGCCAGACGCGAGAGGAGACGTTCACGTTCACCTGAGGAGGAGAAGTTCAATGACAATGCCTTTATTTTGCCTCCGTTGCTAAATTTGAATGTTCAATGAAGCATTAACTACAAATACATTATGGAATAATATGGGGATCATATAGAAAGGGGAGGGATGGGGGTCAGCGGCTCTGTGTAATGTCAATGCTAGCTGTTCCACTGACCTGATTGGAAGGGGAAACTGTCCATCATCTGTAGCCCGCCCACCACTAGAAGGTCCGGTTGGAAGTCTTTTAATTTGTCAGCAAAGTCCTCCATGGAGTCCAGGTAGGGGTTATGGTCATCACTATGGACTATATACCTTAAAAATACAATATAATACACAGAACAATAGTTAGGGTCATCACTATGGACTATATACCTTAAAAATACAATATAATACACAGTCATCACTGTTGACAATATACAATACTCAACAGGTACACAGTAGCGATGTGTGGGTTGACTCACTTAACTCTACTGTATGCATGTAAAACCCCTCTCACCAACGTTTCAGCAACACATGTTTATTATAATGATGAACAGACATGCTTCAATGCAATACAAGTAGTATACACACAGAATCAGCCTGACAGAACAGAAACACAGTTCTGTTAAGACATCGCCATTCAAACCTGTAATATAGCAAGCAAACATAGCCGTAAGTATGTGTGTACCTGTTAGCTCTGCGTGAGGTGTACTGCCCCCAGCTCGCTCCCATTGGATACTCCAGGATGAGGTGGATGTCGGGCTCCTCTACTATGTTTCCTGCCACTGCAAAGATGGAGTCAGCCGCATGAATAGGGTTGTCACCATTCCAAATTGAAGTTGACGATTAATTGTCAAATAACGATTTCATTAGTGTGGTTCAACCATACGGCCCGACTTTATTTATTCTGTATGAACTTTATTCCGCCCTGTGTGACGTCATGAGGGTCGATTTTTTTATTCTGTAGAAACATTATTTTGCCAGTCTTCTTCAGGGTCTCTGTGACGCGTGATTTGGAATCCCACCGCAGCTCCAGGAAACCTTGCTGTGATTGGCCAGTATAGTCGCTGTGATTGACAGTTCTCGTTTTCGCAACTATGCCTAAAGGGCCTTGCAAACAGGAAGCGAGGAACGCACACGTTGTTGCCTGGATCAACGACAGGTCTGCTCAAGAGGGGCGCGAGAACACAAGTGTAAAAAAAAATCGCAAAAAAATCACATTTTATCTCTCCCCGTTTGCACGGCCCTTAACCCTAACGTCAGTAAAACTATGCCTGCCGGGAGCCAATCAGACACACGTTAAGGCGGGTCCTGTGAGCATGTGGGCCAATACATAATCATCACTGTACTTATGCAAGACTCAAAGCTTGAAATTGTTGGTGCTACCACACTTTATTTTGTTTTTTTATTTGCTTCATAATCACAAATTGCACAAGGCCGATAAATAAATATACAAATAGATTACTGACGCATTTAATACTTTTATAAAAATGCTGGAAAATGTTTGAACATATAAACACTTCCACGTGGAAAAGATTATGCAAAAATAATTGTGATTATCGCGAATTAGACTATTATTATTTTTCCAACACCACTGATCGTGTTGTCAGCCTATCCGCCGTTACTAAATGCTCCGCTATTAAATGTGATAAGTTTATCACACTATTTTAACCGTTTCTGATATCAGAGCTCACAAAGGCCATCTCTTGTCACACAAAATATAAGGTTAACAACTGGGTGTGCTTCATAATCACCTGCTGAAAGATGTTATCATGTCTGTTGGTCCTAGAATCTGGAGCATTAATGTTGATATTTACAGAAAATGTTACCTCTAGTTTAAAAAATGCCTTTGTACAAATCCATATAAAAATAAATAAAAGCCTGACCCTGTAAGTCCAGCCAAAGCGATTGAAAGGAATTGTACTGTAGTTCAATGTTGTAGTGCGGTTTCTACATGGCACAAAGACACTCATTACAGTGACTAAATGACCTCAATTTAATTGTTCAGCCCTCGTGTGTGTGTGTGTGTGTGTGTGTGTGTGTGTGTGTGTGTGTGTATGTACCTGCAATGTGTCCAGACAAGACCTCAGTGAAGTCAGGACTAAAGGTTCCCCCTAGCAGTACGTCACACCCTTCAGTTGCCATGCGACCAGCCATCACCGGGGCGTTGCCCCCCACCGACCATCTGTTGCCAGGTAACTCGCGGGAGGCCTCCACCAGCTCACTGAACAGGGTGTCATTTATCACAAAACGCCTGAAAGAGGAGAGCAGTAAAGGAGAAGAGGAGAACACGAGTTAGGAGAGAAGACAGTAGACGAAACAAGAGGATAATTCCAATTTCAGTTGTTCCTGTAGAAGTTCTCTCTCCAGCATACAATTGGTATCTCCCTCTGTGTAATCTCTCACTCACATTCCCTCTGTGCAGAGTTAGTGAGCATGACAGCCAGTTGTTTTTAGGATTTATTTCCAGATAATGAACATGGCCATTACAGTCAAGAGACAGAATCACGAGATAAAGGAAAGAGAATGCTGTGTATTTTACTGTAGGAATGATTAGTTAGTTAGTTACTGCGAGAGTGAGGACTAGCCAACACCAACTACTCACAGCGTTACAATGAAGTCCTCTCTCATGTATTAAATATGAACACAGAGCTTTAAATCAGCCTGATTTGGTTTCTTTTGCGATTGTAACAGCTGTTCAGAACTATATTTAAGTTCACCGTTTTTACCAGGATACCAAACGCTCCATCTGTTGACACAGGCTCAGGATTAACACCATCCTCACTGTGCACTTCCTATATGGTTGGATTGTCTGAATTTGTTTATTGATTGAAAAAAATAAAAATAGAACTCTTTTCTCTGCCATATTCCCTCAACGCGACCCGTTATTGCACTTATAAACTGAGCAAGTCTGCAGGAATAATAACCGGGAATAGTCTGGTGACCAACAGGTTAGACGGGTGACAGCAGGAATGTAGACTAGACGGCACCCGGGAGCAGTATAGGTTGGCTCCCCAGACTGTGTCTTCCGTGAGGAAGACACAGAAGACTGTGGTTGTACTGGTCAGCTCCCAGGTTTTAATGTGTGTGTCTGTCTGTCTGTCTGTGTGTCTATGTGCAGGGCGTTGAAAATGAGCACTTGTGCTCAGCTACTACCCTGGGTAAAAAAAATATATATATCGGTAATTCGTTTTCACTCTGGGACCCGGGTTTCAAAAAAGGGCGTTTTCGGTCACCCAAAACGCTGGCTCCATGTGGCTGGAACGGCAAAATGATTCAAAACGTTTGCGGATACAGCTAAAACGTTTCTGTTTCAGTTCGGTCTGGACGGTGCCTAACTTTGTACATAAGGGTAAGTATTAGAATGGAACCAGGGACTCACTGCTGGGATTAGAGCCTATATTAGGGTGATTCTAAAGACATACAGTACAGAGTGGCTTACATGCTCAGCACATCAGCTAGATGACTCACAGACAATCTATGCACGTAGGAACGGAAGTGAGACAAATGCAGGTACTAGGACATCATGAACTAAAGGCCAGACCGCATCAATGCAACTACGGTAGTTTCTTAGTTGCAACTCCTACTCCTTGCAACAAAACAGTTTCAAGGCCAGTCCACACCAATGCAACAAAACAGTTTCAAGGCCAGTCCACACCAATGCAACTCCTTGCAACTGCTATTGGGGGAAATGGTAGTTACATGTTGCAAGGAGTTGCTTGGTGTGGACTAGCCATTACTCCTAACCACACACACACATCCTGTGTGAACACAGAAACTTGCGCAGACACACACATGCACAGTACTTTGGCCTCACTCACTCTGCAGCGGCTCCCGGCGGGAAGAAGTAAGCAAAGCTCTGAATAAGTTGCTCCGCGTTCTCTATGTAGTCGTGATGGAGCGGCTGGCCACTTGGAGTCAGACCCATTTTATTCAACAGTGTCACACCGTCCACTACCAGGTCCACGCAACCCCCGAAACCTGCAGGAAACACAGAAACACACAGACGGTCAAAACCTGGAGAGCCTGGCGGAAGGGCTGGGCTTCTGATTCTGAAGGAGAGAGGAACAGAAATACCAGTATTGTAGATGTGAACAACACGTCATGCCAAGAAGAACTAGCCAGCCCCCGTGGAGACCAGGGTTTGATTCCTCCTCTGCATGACTTAACCCTCCCAGTGAGATCAACTGTTATTTTGGTACATACATACGTCTTAAAGGGCAGCAGTGCCGTGCAAGTGCAAGTGCTGACAGTTTATGTATGTATTAGACCAGATACTTTAGAAGTGTCTGGTGCTGGCTGGGACTCTGGTGCAACGCACAGGTCCTGGGCCTGGTGAGAGCAGGAGTGGACCTGGTGAGACGTAGGAGACAGAAGTCAACCCACAGAGCCTAGTCCTTCCTTGCGTCAGAAGCGTACCTCCCAGCCCTGGCAGAGTAGTTCTGGAGTAGTTCCAACGGATTGTGTGGCCTTGGTCTTTCCCTATATGGGACTGATCATGGGTAGCTACTGGGACGTAAGTCGGGACTTGATCAGCCCGGCTGGGTCACCTGAGTGAGGGGTATGATGTCCGAGAGACCTGAAACCCCGATGACCTTGGGATACATCACTGAGGATACGTCCCAGGTGCATCCATGTGATGTTTTCTTTGTTTTGTTATAGATATAAGAGTGAAAGTGAGGAACAGTGAATGCCTCTAGTACCTCTACCCGTTTGGTCATCATCACATCCATGTGACTATTGATCAAAAATGTACCCAAACATATTGTCACATTATCAATATCAAGGAGTTCAGTCAAAAATGTTTTGATATAGGAGATCGAGACCAAGGGCAGAGAGAAGAGTCACGCAAGACAAGACCGAAAATTCTAATTCCAGTCTTCGCAGCTTCAAGGAGCATGGTCTTTGCACAAACTGGCTAAGCCACCAGGCACCCCTTCAATTAATCACATTCAACCTTTCATCTTGTTATAGGTGAAAATGTTCTCATCATCTCAAAATAGCAAGCTCACAACACATTGCATGACATTGCGATGGTGGTAATTATATGGAAGAGACAGCATGGCAAGGAAGGAGTGTTGTTGGACTCACTGGCTAAAGGACAAAGTTGAGCAGATAAGGTGAACGCTTATACATGTTGTGACTGTCATCAGGTCCAAAGGATACTATGGAGGTAATGGTATATGGTACTATGACCCATTTCATCACCAGTTGGCTGATAAACTCATGATTATTTCCATAAAGTCAGTGATCATCAGAATGGTTATGTGTATTTAACCTCTCAGATCACATAACCTTTAAATCCATAATAACACTTGAGATGAGATGCTGTGTTCCGTTAGCAACCCAGATAATATAAAACGAGTTAAAAAAAAAAGACCATTGATTGATTGGAAAATGAATTAACAGTTTGTAGAGTAAGCACAGTAAAGTTCAACACAGTAAAGCTGCAGAACAGGTCAATACATGGTCTGCTAAGAGGCTTGAAATACCAAGCACATTTAATGAGGGGGGGGGACAACAACAATGACTTGACTTATTTTTACCAGGGCCAGTTTCGAATTGCAACCACCAGTCAGGTGTTGACTGTTGAGATGAGTGGTTTTGAAGGAGAGTAAGGATTCACATTTCTTTACATATGGCATATAAGAGTGAAATGAGTTTAATCCCTTGTTTGAACTGAATCTGGTTTGAGCTGAATAATCACCCCCATGGGAGAAAGGAAGACAACATTAAAGAAAATCTTCATTGTATGGAGAGTAGTCAGTGTCTTCAAACCAACTACCGAATGTCACAATCAGGGTCAAGAGTCCTCTGTAGCTGTAGTCCGCACTTGATTAGCATAACTTGGTAAACCTGTTTTATGACTGGTTCTCACTAATAACTACAACCCCCATTGCTACATTGTTTGTTCAGCAACATGAGTCTCTCCAGCTATATAGAAAGATATACGACAAGACAGTGTGTGTGTGTGTGTGTGTGTGTGTATATATATATATATATATATATATATATATATATATATCAACATTCGCCCAGAGAAATATTTGATGCTACTGATGCATATTATGACAGATAACAGTCTAGTGAGCCATGGCTAGCAATGCATAGTACTAACCACTAACTTGCCTATAGCATGTAGATAAATTATAAATTATATTAATACACGTTTAGTGAACAACTTATCCTGTGCAGTAAAAAAAAAAGAGCAAATAACAAACCCAGTTAACCCACTATACAATACAATAATTAAACCATCAAAACAGGCTGCTGTGCTGTTGCCTGTTCATAATTCACCTGAATGTATTTTAAAGTTAACCATCAATCAACAAACCACCTCGATTAATTGAATACAGGACCTCAATGGAAATAAGGCATATTACGCTTCTTTGGGTTATCCTTTTAGAATCCCTTTGCATAAATAAACCTGTTAATAACGTATTGAAATCAATGAAATGATGTTAGCTAACGTTAGCTCTTACCAATGGCCACCCTGGGTCTGACTGCATGGCTGATCCCTACTTTGCTCTCGGCCCGGAGCAGAGAGGACAGCACGGCTTCCAGACGGTCGTCCAACACCGTGTTGTTGATATTATTGTTCTGTGGCGTCCGGAACCAAGCCAACAGAACCACCAACAAGGAAAACAAGAAAACCCTACTCCTTCCCTCCATTGTTGCTATCTGGCTGCCACAGCAGCAGCAAAGCAACACGGACTGGTCCAGACAGTGGTCCACAGACACTCTGCTGCTCCCAGAGGGATACCTGACAACTCGTCAGTTCCAAGATACATACCGGACAACTCGCCAGTTTACCAACTCACCACAGCGAAAATGTTTCATCGTTATGCTAATATGCTGTCTTCATCAGTGTAGTATGTCAAACTCACAGATGTTTGTTACAGTTCATTTCCAAAGTGATCAAATTATTTTGTGCAATTAAATGGTCAGCTAAAAAAAAAGTTGAGTATGTGAATACCTAGCTCTGATCCATATCCTTCTACTGCTTCTACGATTCTGCCCTGCAGTACAAGGCTATGGGACTTCCAATTTTAAATCTCAAATCGAAATCAGACCAGCCTCTCCTCTTTGGCGTAAATAAAAAGAACGTTTTTGCTACTCACCAAAACAAAGGCGGGTTGTGTCAATAGAAAGACTACTTTCCTTAGTGGAAGCACTCTGAGCCCCCCACCACGTATAAACGGTACTTTTTGGCCAAAAAGGGATTTTTTTTCACCGGAGGAAAAATATCCTCTATGAGGCAGTTCTCTGGGCAATATCAGTAGAGGGCGCAGCGGAGTAACTAAAAATGTTTTTTTTCCGGTGGAAACAAAATCCCTTTTTGGCCAAAAAGTACAGTTTATACGTGTGGTGGGGGGCTCAGAGTGCTTCCACTAAGGAAAGTAGTCTTTCTATTGACACAACCCGCCTTTGTTTTGGTGAGTAGCAAAAACGTTCTTTTTATTTACACTAAAGAGTAGAGGCTGGTCTGCATTCATGCGAGCGGCGGAAGTTGATAGTAACATAGCTCTAATGCACGCATTAGAGCTATGGAACAGAGCTAGTGAATACCAATGATAAGTAGGCCTACCATAGACTGGTCATGACTCACAACCTATGACTGGTCACGTCACCTGGTCGTGTGGCGAGCCGCGAGCGCCAGTCAGCAAAACGAGCGCGTCTTTTTAGCTCTACTACGAAGGGGGAGTGTTTGACGCTGATAAGCAGCTTCCTTGATAAGACAAGTGTCAGTTTGAGATCGATTTAACCATTATGCTTGCTGTTGCTCAGCTGTGTACAACAACATATACATAATACAGACAAGAAAGATAATTATTTGCAATATAACATCTAAATCTCACACAACACTTCTCCGTTGTAAAATATAACAAGTCCATTCTACGTAGGCCTACTCTTCAATAACTCCCATACTAATTATAATAACTAGAATTTCGCCCCCCTTCGGGGGGCTCAATCCTAGTGTCGTTGCAGCGCAATATGGGAAGAAGGAAATTGCGGGAATTGACAGACTCCACTTCATGTTTCAGCTGTGGTTTTAAACTCAGTAGTGTGCCCTGCACACAGCGCACACTCGCAATTGCAGCTGGAGGGCGACGCGACACACACACACACACACACACACACACACACACACACACACACACACACACACACACACACACACACACACACACAGAGCGATGTGTGGATAAATCACTGAGATTTGGGAAATGTGTTCAGAAGTACAACGATTAAGCACGCACAGGCAAATGTCAGAAGCATCTGTTTCGGTTTCCAAACAGGAAGTTGTAAATGTGCTTATTAGACGGAGGCAGCGTGATGCTGGCATCTATTGTGATGCCAGCATCACCACATTTCACATAGAAATATAAGCACCCATTTACTCGCTTAGCGGAGACTGTGGGGTGGTAGAGGACATCTCCCCGGACGCGTGGGTATGTCCAGATAGTTGCCTCGCGGAGGCCTCTTTGTCCAGTGTCCATTCTGGGTCTGGAAACGGCACTTTTTTGAGTGTTGACCCCAATAGAAGGTCTGCTGCTCTGAATTTTACACCTCTCCCGCTTAGCGGAGACTGTGGGGTGGTAGAGGACATCTCCCCGGACGCGTGGGTATGTCCAGATAGTTGCCTGGCGGAGCCGTCTTTTGTCCAGTGTCCAGTCTGGGTCCGGAAACGGTAATTTATTTTGCATTGACCCCAGTAGAAGCTCTGCTGCTCTGAATTTTACACCTCTCTCGCTTAGCGGAGACTGTGGGGTGGTAGAGGACATCTCCCCGGACGCGTGGGTATGTCCAGATAGTTGCCTCGCGGAGGCCTCTTTGTCCAGTGTCCATTCTGGGTCTGGAAACGGCACTTTTTTGAGTGTTGACCCCAATAGAAGGTCTGCTGCTCTGAATTTTACACCTCTCCCGCTTAGCGGAGACTGTGGGGTGGTAGAGGACATCTCCCCGGACGCGTGGGTATGTCCAGATAGTTGCCTCGCGGAGGCCTCTTTGTCCAGTGTCCATTCTGGGTCCGGAAACGGTACATTTTTTTGCATTGACCCCAGTAGAAGCTCTGCTGCTGTGAATTTTACACCTCTCCCGCTTAGCGGAGACTGTGGGGTGGTAGAGGACATCTTCCCAAACGCGTGGGTATGTCCAGATAGTTGCCTGGCGGAGCCGTCTTTTGTCCAGTGTCCACTTTATAAAGTCCATGCACTCCAGTGAATAGCATTTATCCATTTAGATAACTTTTTTATGTTATTTAATTACTTATTTTTACACAGAAACATAATGTGTGTCTTTACAATAACTGTAATGTAATAATAATACTAATAATGTAATGTAAAAATTATTTAATTAACGAATTAAATAATCTTATTTTATTCTGAAAGCAACCGGATGTCTTAAATCTGCTAGCTGTCAGACCGGAAGTTCTAAATTTGCTCATAAGACGGAGCCTTAGACGGAGCCAACTCGCAGGCAGTGCGAGAGGCTGGTTACAGGATTCTATAGGTCAGCCGTTTTGGTGTGACACACACGGCTTCCACATTTAGCTTCATACTGGGTGAAAGTGTCCTTCCAAAAATTATTATTTCGCTCGAAATTCTTATTCACAATGACATCGAGTTGAGGTGTTTGTGTTTTAGGGTAATTGTTGCATAAGCGCTATTTCGCACTATTTCTCCCTCCCCTCCCCTGTGTCTGAAGCAGCTAGCATGGAAGCTATATGGATTATGGAAGCTTTCCCTCCGATTGCACACAACCATGCCGTTATCCACGCGTCCATCCGATTGCTTTTAATGTAAATGTCCCATCCACTGAGCAATAGCGATATAAGCGCCTTATTCATTCATTCGATTCATTTGGGTGTGGGGCTGTGCAGTGCTGTGGGCAGCCTTTCTGACGGAGGCTCGGAGCTGCTGCTGCTGACGCTGTTCGAGTCGCATGGAGCAGTATAGAGTAGGCGTGGCGCAGCATTAGAAGGGCGCAGCAAATGCACGACATTGAGGGGTAGAAACCATCCCGGTCGCGTGGTTCATCTAACGCGTGTGTCACTGTGAAGGACTGGCCCCAATAAGTGAACGTAGTTGGCGTAGTAGACGCCAACATGACGATTCTGACGTAGGCTGGTGATGTTGAGCAACAATGGCGTGATTGACAAAAGTAATATTTATTCAGTAATTAAGACATTTCTTTCAATGAAATGTAGCCTATATGTATTCTGGGAGTGTGCCGAATTTATTTTGCATATAGAGATGTGTGGTGAAAGTGTGGTTGGGTCGGAGAAAGCTGTTGGATAAACGGCCATGTGCTTATGTACCCCTGTCTATTAGGGTAGCAGGATTATTATGATTATTATTATTAGTATTGTTATTGTGATTATTACATGGATTATTGTTGTGATGTGAGCTTGTGGCTGACTCACTATCTAGAAAATAAAAACATGGCACTTCATTTAAAATAGGTTACAGACCCCTGTTATATGCGCTTGTTTTGGGATTCTTTTTAAAGACCTATTTACTTGTTTCTATGAGACATGGCAACGCCAACAGCGCAGCGAAAGGCATCCACGTCTTTCTCTTGTGAAATGCTGAGATTAGAAACGACCATAATTATTTCATTTCTCAACCTTAAAAAAAAAATAAAGACATCTCCATAATCCTTGGGAAGTGTGTGTAGCAAAAGTAGTCGGCATTGTCATGGTTGAAAGTATTCATGCAACACTGACGCTGTAAGCTGTGTGATGCTAACGCGCTAACACCGTTAGCATGGTCTGTGTTGGTCAAAGGAAAAAGGATAGATATGAAACTACTGGCCAAAGTGTCATACAAAACACAACACCTAAAATCGGAATGTGATGGTGACCTATTGAGCACAAACAGACAATCATGATTTGCTTGCTGGACCTATAATTAATTTATGTGCATTACATTTCCACCTCGCACATATAAATGAAAAGCAAGATGGATGCTAACGCGCTAACACCGTTAGCATGTTCTGTGTTGGTCGGAAAAAGGATAGATATGAAACTACTGGCCCAAATAAATGTCATAGAAAACACAACACCTAAAATCGGAATGTGATGGTGACCTATTGAGCACAAACAGACAATCATGATTTGCTTGCTGGACCTATAATTAATTTATGTGCATTACATTTCAACCTCGCACATATAAATCAAGCCACAGTGCAGTCAGAGAGTAGTTCACAGGTCACACACAGGAGCAGTGAAAGGGGGAGGGGCCTTCGGATGGCAGTGTAGAGTAGGCACGACATTGAGGGGTAGAAACCATCCCGGTCGCGTGGTTGATCTAACGCGTGTGTCACTGTGAAGGACTGGCCCCATTAAGTGAACGTAGTTGGCGTAGTAGACGCCAACATGACGATTCTGACGTAGGCTGTTGAGGTTGAGCAAGAATAGCGTGTTTCAGAAAAGTAATATTTAAACAGTAAAGAAGACATTTTTGGCGAATGCAATGTAGTCTATGTCTTTTGTGGGAGTGTGCAGGTTTTATTTTGCATAGAGAGATGTGTGGTGGAAGTGTGGCTTGGTCGGAGATAGAGCACGAATGAACGGCCAGGTGCTCATGTACCCCTGTCTATTAGGGTAGCAGGACTAGAATTTCGCCCCCCTTCGGGGGGCGAAATCCTAGTGTCGTTGCAGCGCAATATGGGAAGAAGGAAATTGCGGGAATTGACAGACTCCACTTCATGTTTCAGCTGTGGTTTTAAACTCAGTAGTGTGCCCTGCACACAGCGCACACTCGCAATTGCAGCTGGAGGGCGACGCGACACACACACACACACACACACACACACACACACACACACACACACACACACACACACACACAGAGCGATGTGTGGATAAATCACTGAGATTTGGGAAATGTGTTCAGAAGTACAACGATTAAGCACGCACAGGCAAATGTCAGAAGCATCTGTTTCGGTTTCCAAACAGGAAGTTGTAAATGTGCTTATTAGACGGAGGCAGCGTGATGCTGGCATCTATTGTGATGCCAGCATCACCACATTTCACATAGAAATATAAGCACCCATTTACTCGCTTAGCGGAGACTGTGGGGTGGTAGAGGACATCTCCCCGGACGCGTGGGTATGTCCAGATAGTTGCCTCGCGGAGGCCTCTTTGTCCAGTGTCCATTCTGGGTCTGGAAACGGCACTTTTTTGAGTGTTGACCCCAATAGAAGGTCTGCTGCTCTGAATTTTACACCTCTCCCGCTTAGCGGAGACTGTGGGGTGGTAGAGGACATCTCCCCGGACGCGTGGGTATGTCCAGATAGTTGCCTCGCGGAGCCGTCTTTTGTCCAGTGTCCAGTCTGGGTCCGGAAACGGTAATTTATTTTGCATTGACCCCAGTAGAAGCTCTGCTGCTCTGAATTTTACACCTCTCTCGCTTAGCGGAGACTGTGGGGTGGTAGAGGACATCTCCCCGGACGCGTGGGTATGTCCAGATAGTTGCCTCGCGGAGGCCTCTTTGTCCAGTGTCCATTCTGGGTCTGGAAACGGCACTTTTTTGAGTGTTGACCCCAATAGAAGGTCTGCTGCTCTGAATTTTACACCTCTCCCGCTTAGCGGAGACTGTGGGGTGGTAGAGGACATCTCCCCGGACGCGTGGGTATGTCCAGATAGTTGCCTCGCGGAGGCATCTTTGTCCAGTGTCCATTCTGGGTCCGGAAACGGTACATTTTTTTGCATTGACCCCAGTAGAAGCTCTGCTGCTGTGAATTTTACACCTCTCCCGCTTAGCTGAGACTGTGGGGTGGTAGAGGACATCTTCCCAAACGCGTGGGTATGTCCAGATAGTTGCCTGGCGGAGCCGTCTTTTGTCCAGTGTCCACTTTATAAAGTCCATGCACTCCAGTGAATAGCATTTATCCATTTAGATAACTTTTTTATGTTATTTAATTACTTATTTTTACACAGAAACATAATGTGTGTCTTTACAATAACTGTAATGTAATAATAATACTAATAATGTAATGTAAAAATTATTTAATTAACGAATTAAATAGTCTTATTTTATTCTGAAAGCAACCGGATGTCTTAAATCTGCTAGCTGTCAGACCGGAAGTTCTAAATTTGCTCATAAGACGGAGCCTTAGACGGAGCCAACTCGCAGGCAGTGCGAGAGGCTGGTTACAGGATTCTATAGGTCAGCCGTTTTGGTGTGACACACACGGCTTCCACATTTAGCTTCATACTGGGTGAAAGTGTCCTTCCAAAAATTATTATTTCGCTCGAAATTCTTATTCACAATGACATCGAGTTGAGGTGTTTGTGTTTTAGGGTAATTGTTGCATAAGCGCTATTTCGCACTATTTCTCCCTCCCCTCCCCTGTGTCTGAAGCAGCTAGCATGGAAGCTATATGAATTATGGAAGCTTTCCCTCCGATTGCACACAACCATGCCGTTATCCACGCGTCCATCCGATTGCTTTTAATGTAAATGTCCCATCCACTGAGCAATAGCGATATAAGCGCCTTATTCATTCATTCGATTCATTTGGGTGTGGGGCTGTGCAGTGCTGTGGGCAGCCTTTCTGACGGAGGCTCGGAGCTGCTGCTGCTGACGCTGTTCGAGTCGCATGGAGCAGTATAGAGTAGGCGTGGCGCAGCATTAGAAGGGCGCAGCAAATGCACGACATTGAGGGGTAGAAACCATCCCGGTCGCGTGGTTCATCTAACGCGTGTGTCACTGTGAAGGACTGGCCCCAATAAGTGAACGTAGTTGGCGTAGTAGACGCCAACATGACGATTCTGACGTAGGCTGGTGATGTTGAGCAACAATGGCGTGGTTGACAAAAGTAATATTTATTCAGTAATTAAGACATTTCTTTCAATGAAATGTAGCCTATATGTATTCTGGGAGTGTGCCGAATTTATTTTGCATATAGAGATGTGGGGTGAAAGTGTGGTTGGGTCGGAGAAAGCTGTTGGATAAACGGCCATGTGCTTATGTACCCCTGTCTATTAGGGTAGCAGGATTATTATGATTATTATTATTAGTATTGTTATTGTGATTATTACATGGATTATTGTTGTGATGTGAGCTTGTGGCTGACTCACTATCTAGAAAATAAAAACATGGCACTTCATTTAAAATAGGTTACAGACCCCTGTTATATGCGCTTGTTTTGGGATTCTTTTTAAAGACCTATTTACTTGTTTCTATGAGACATGGCAACGCCAACAGCGCAGCGAAAGGCATCCACGTCTTTCTCTTGTGAAATGCTGAGATTAGAAACGACCATAATTATTTCATTTCTCAACCTTAAAAAAAAAATAAAGACATCTCCATAATCCTTGGGAAGTGTGTGTAGCAAAAGTAGTCGGCATTGTCATGGTTGAAAGTATTCATGCAACACTGACGCTGTAAGCTGTGTGATGCTAACGCGCTAACAACGTTAGCATGGTCTGTGTTGGTCAAAGGAAAAAGGATAGATATGAAACTACTGGCCAAAGTGTCATACAAAACACAACACCTAAAATCGGAATGTGATGGTGACCTATTGAGCACAAACAGACAATCATGATTTGCTTGCTGGACCTATAATTAATTTATGTGCATTACATTTCCACCTCGCACATATAAATCAAAAGCAAGATGGATGCTAACGCGCTAACACCGTTAGCATGTTCTGTGTTGGTCGGAAAAAGGATAGATATGAAACTACTGGCCCAAATAAATGTCATAGAAAACACAACACCTAAAATCGGAATGTGATGGTGACCTATTGAGCACAAACAGACAATCATGATTTGCTTGCTGGACCTATAATTAATTTATGTGCATTACATTTCAACCTCGCACATATAAATCAAGCCACAGTGCAGTCAGAGAGTAGTTCACAGGTCACACACAGGAGCAGTGAAAGGGGGAGGGGACTTGGGATGGCAGTGTAGAGTAGGCACGACATTGAGGGGTAGAAACCATCCCGGTCGCGTGGTTGATCTAACGCGTGTGTCACTGTGAAGGACTGGCCCCATTAAGTGAACGTAGTTGGCGTAGTAGACGCCAACATGACGATTCTGACGTAGGCTGTTGAGGTTGAGCAAGAATAGCGTGTTTCAGAAAAGTAATATTTAAACAGTAAAGAAGACATTTTTGGCGAATGCAATGTAGTCTATGTCTTTTGTGGGAGTGTGCAGGTTTTATTTTGCATAGAGAGATGTGTGGTGGAAGTGTGGCTTGGTCGGAGATAGAGCACGAATGAACGGCCAGGTGCTCATGTACCCCTGTCTATTAGGGTAGCAGGATATTGTACAGATGACAAATTAAATTTAAAATATAGCGACAACTTGAATCCAGAGCGGTGTACTTTTTATAATTTGTATCTATGGTGTGTATCATTGCATGTCTGTTAAGATGCTTCTTTCATAATCAATGGGATAGAATTAATTAACTCAAGACTGTTTGAGATTTTACACATTATAACTTATGGTAATACGTTACAAGAGGCTAGCTTCAACTTAAGTCACATATTGAAAATCTCCTTGGGCATGAAAAGACAAATCAGGCTAGTTGAACAAAGCCTGAAAATGCTGATGCACAAAAACAGCACATTGGAAACCAACTATTAAGAGTAAGACATTACTCATTTATTCACCATTGTATATACTGTAACATTATATAATGTGGCAATACTTTACGTTGATCAAATCAGGCAGAGAAGCTTTAAAAACCTCAAAATCAGACTACAATGAAAGTGATCCATCTCTCAAGTAGTCAATGTGTAAAAAACAACAAATTATCAACAAATAAAAGACCCACATTTTGTTTAAAACTGAAAACTTTGATATACATTCCAAACAGTTCAAAATCAAATTGAATACAGCGACTTCCTTTCATACATCTACAAAACATCACATCATCCAGCATGCGTGCAACAGCTACATAATTTATGTGGAGAGCTTAAAACCAGTGGTTCAGTCGTCTGCAAGAATCACCTGAGAAACTAAGAATTAAGGTCCCTGCACACCGGACGTGTTTTCGGATTTTTAGCTGCGTTTTTCCCGTCGGTTTTCCGAAAAACGCGCCCAGTGTGCAACCACCTTTAGACTGCACTAAGACCAGTCCAAAGATTGTTACCATTTAGAGTACCAAACTTCCATTTGAGAAGTGGTGGATAGGTGGCATTTTGCACAAATTGCACATCATATTCAATAATAACCACCTTCAAAAACCTAAAAACTACATTAAAAATAGAAGCCACATGAACACTCTTGTGGGGTCTTTGTAAAGAACATTGAATGTTTGAATGAATCTTGAACCATCATGACTGAAACCTTTTAGTGGTTCTAGTGCAGGGAGGAAGGAGAATGTCGGCATCTACTGGTCATGTCATGACACCACAGCCGGGGCCCAAACCTAAACCAGAAAAAAAAGAGGTCAACAATACATACTGATTTTATGTCCCTCTCTACAACTCTTAACAAATGAGGAGTGGAATTTTACCAGCAGCGCTACTGGTTTCACACACTAGTACCATTAGTCCTCGGCTAGCTAAAACACTGTTCTTCACAAGCATGGATTTTATTTGTGGCCCGATGATAATGACGTATGCTATTAACAGCCATCTGGTCCAAACAGGCTAGTACACATGGCTTTAGGTACACAAGAGATTCCATAAGATTATTTTCTTACATTTTACTTTGGAATTCCAGCCACAACCTCAGACTCAATGCCACAGTGATCTGACCCACGCAAGATCTTAAAGAACCCTGAGGAAGAGAAGAATATTTGCATTAATGTCAAGTACTGTACACATAGATGATTGTGCTTGAGTAAATAAATGTGCACGTTTAACATATTTAGCATAGAGCTGTGCTTGTGTGTACAATTGTAATCCGATCTATGTGTGGAGTAAAATGTTGGTAAAAATGAATAGAATTTGGGTTACGTTAAGGTAAACGTTATGCATGTCATAGTGATAATTAAGGTTAGGGTTACAGATTGGGTATTCAAACTGTACAAATAGAAGTGCAAGGATATTGTGTATGTCCTCACCGTTGTCGCCCCAGTCAGTGTTCCATGAGTTGGCACACAACCAGTAGGGGGTGCCGTCTTCCTCTCCCCAGCCCAGGATCTTAATGGCATGACCTCCCAAAGCAGAGCCGGACACATGTTGATACACACCTAGACACAAGAAAACACACAAAACATGACGCAAGAAGACGGTCCACTTGGCCTCGTCTAAAATATTTATCGAGTGCTCTGAAGCCGTTCTCTCTTCTGATGAGAGTAGCTGGAAGGAGTGGTGAAGGGGTTGTGAAGGGTCCTTGGTGATGGAGCCCGTCTTTGTTTTTACTGCATGACTGTAAAGGTCTAAGAGTTGAATTGTTTTGGTTGCAGCCTCCTAGGGAGAAATGTGCACTGTTGTAGATCCTGTGCACCGAGTTGTGGGTGGTGGACAGATCACCAGGCGGTACAGTATACCGGTTTCGCCAAGGCTATTTAAGATCAGCTAACAACTATATTCTGTAGGTCTTCACACTTGATATGCATCAAATAAACAAACACATGTAGCTATCATCAATGTATATTACTATACTGTGTAACTGAAACGTATTGATGAAATGTTACAAACTTCCATTGTAAGTTTTGGGCTAGTTTTATTTATAAAGCTGGGATTATAGGGCAAACTAGTATAATATAAGTATAATATTATACTAGTTGAACTAGTACTAATATTATAAGTATAATATTATACTCCATGTTTTACTATAATTTGTCTTTAAGGGGTATTTCACTTGAAAACACTTGACAAAGAAAATGAAAAAAGTAAAACACAGCACCATGACTCATTTACACTCTGCCTTTGGCTATGTAGAAAATGGGTCTGAGGTCCCCGACACTGACAGATTAGTTAGCATTTCCCGCTGGTTGATTATCTAAATAGTCAACAAGTAGGAACTTCAGACACAATAAAAGAGTAGGGGCCCTATTTTAAAATAGTTCAACTAGCCAATCTAAAGCGACACATTGTGAGCTTGTAGTTTGCCCATTTCTTTTTGTTGATATTTTTTAATAGTTCAAATTTAGGCCAAAGTTTAGGGATATGTCCCTAAGTGTCTGAAGAGATGGATTTTGTCTGGTGTTTATTAAGTTTAGGGATATGTCCCTAAGTGTCTGAAGAGATGGATTTTGTCTGGTGTTTATTAAGTTTAGGGATATGTCCCTAAGTGTCTGAAGAGATGGATTTTCTCTGGTGTTTATTAAGTTTAGGGATATGTCCCCAAGTGTCTGAAGAAATGGATTTTGTCTGGTGTTTATTAAGTTTAGGGATATGTCCCCAAGTGTCCGAAGAGATGGATTTTGTCTGGTGTTTATTATGTGTGAGCTTGCATAGTGTGTACTTCTCACCAGACTTGTAAAGCGGGAAGTCTTCATAGACAGTAAAGGCAGCTTCCGCTGGGCCGTTCTTGTAGAGCTCACTCTTGATCTGATGCTCTTCTGACAGAACTGTGTAAGACGTTTTACCTGCAGCACATATACCAGTGTTAGTCTTCTGTACTGTGCACCGTAAAGACACAGCTATACACAACTGATCACAGGGTTAGGCTGTCTACATATACAGTACAACTGTATGCAGTGCGCACACATTATATTCAGTGGGTAAATGTAAGCGGCATACCACTATATTAATTTTTCACTTGTGTGTTCGACTTTCACAGTAACTTGCTGTTGACTGGAGGGTTTGTAGCTTGAGTCTAGCTTATGGAAAAGTCCCTGCCAGTGATGACATACAGTGTACTGTACAAGCATACTGTAGCGCCCCATGGAATTGGTACATTGAAACAGATTTCGTAAGTTAACAGGTGAGAGAATTTGTTAATGTCAAGACTGGGTTTCTGTACCATCTGAACAAGACAACTTGATAACCGAGATGTACACATTTGAGCATTTGGTCATTTCAACACCCTCTGGTGGACAGAATTGCAGACAGTATTGTTACAATATTTTAGTGGCGGCAAACAAAGTAAATACAATACAGAAATTACAGTGTGTGTGTGTGTGTGTGTGTGTGTGTGTAAATGTATGCATGATGATGCGAGCATGTCTTCGATGCCTTACCAAAGTTCTTGTCCTGTTGGTAATCAGGTGTGTATCCGGTATCACATTGTCTGACACACTCGGGGGTGTCACCTTCTTCTCCAGAACAGGGAGGTCTGGTGCCATTAACATGATGCTCACAGGGAGCTAAGGTGTAGGGCCTGCAACCTGGAGAAACAACAGGAACATACACTGTGCTTTACTAATACTGTCTGTCTGTCTGTGTGTGTGTGTGTGTGTGTGTGTGTGTGCGCGCAAAATAAATAAATGTAAAAGTCATAAAATAAAATAATCATGCAATACTTTTAAAACCCATGCAATGCATTTCAAGGTCATGCAGTACATCCAGCACTTCAAAACAAGGCTTCTGAACTCCTTCTGAGTCCAAAAACTATTTTACTATCATTGCAATATTTATGCATTCTCGTGCAAAGAAACAGCTGTTTAACCAGGACATTTACACGATTAAAAAAAAATAGCAGATCCACAAGCTCAGCTTGTAGATCTGCTATTTCTCAATAGCTAAAGTATAACATAATGCCAAAAGGGGTTCTCGTACAGAATGGGCCACGGGCACTTACCAACATGGGAGTTGTAAAGCCCACCAGACACCAGTCCTTCGCTGGTCCAGAAATCCCACGCAGCTGCAGGATAACCACCATTACACCTAGACACAGAAATGGTTAACTGTAACCACCATAAACTCCCAACTCTTAGCTTCACGGTTGGGCGATAGGATTGTTCATTTTATATTATGTGTTATATCATCAGTGGCAATGAATAGGGCTTGTCACACCAAGCTGTCCTACACAAATGTCCCAGAACAATGTCCTTGACAAAGAAAATGACGACACTCTCAAAAGATATTAATTCACAAAAAAACAACAACATTAAAAGTAACCTAAAATAGAGAGATACAAGGGTTCGCCAGATTGTCAGTTCATGTTAACATGTTTTATCACTTTTTATACAGACTTATAGCATGTTACGTAGACAGCACTAGAATTGCATTTTATGTAGTCATAGCACTATGTGTATAGTTGCATTACACATGTTTCATGATAGCTACTGTTTATGTATGTGATGTATTGCCATGCTTTTTGTTCTTGCTTAATGTCGCTCTGGATTAAGAGCGTCTGCTGAATGCCTAAATTGTAAATTGTATTTATCTGATGGTGGGGACAGTTGAACATTGGAAGACAGTAAAAGCAGTACACACACACACACACACACACACACACACACACACACACACACACACACACACACACACTTTGTCCTTACCCCATACCACAGTCGCTGCAGCAGCTAAGCAGGTCCTCTGAGGAGACCTCCACACTGACCTTGCTGTTGCTATGGATACACACACGGTCTGATATGGCTTCTGCAGCACCGAACGCCTGTAGGCACAGCAACCACCACAGTGACAGTAAGACAACGCCCATATATGGAGATTTCTGTATCTGTCTGTGTCCACAGACAGGCCAGTTCCATATATAGGCAGGGCCCCCAGGCATGTTTTTGTATACCAGTGGTTTTCAACCTTTTTCCGTTCTAAGGCCCATTATTTATTCGGAATTTGAGCCACGGACCACCATTTGATGACATTTATCCTCTCAGACCCAAAACGTAGAAGATTTTGTTATCGGATAACATTTTGTTAGGAGAGATACGGTAACAGGCAGACGTTGAGCAAAATAACAATTATTTTACGTTCAAGAGTTAAAGCTCTAATAAGGGTCCATTGTGGTTACCAACTCTCTATCATTTGACTGAGGACCACCTGGAACGTCCTCAAGGACCACTGGTGGTCCCCAGACCACTGGTTGAGAAGCACTGATGTATACAACCACAGCATGTTTTAGTTCACCTAATCTCTGTATTCATGATGAAATAACAGTGTTTGTTTCTCACCCAGCAGGAGCCACATGAACCCTGATCTCTGATCTCTTTCAGAGTGGGACAGTTGGGCCAGTGTTCTCTGGGGTCAAAGTTCTTAGGCAGCTTCATGTCACCAGCATATTGAACCCTAAACACAAGCAGCAAAAACGAACAACACACATTTCAGATGACATGGGATTATAGACGGAATTTATTCAAATGACTCTGTGATCCAGGAGGACCCACGTGGAGTCTGGTGTGCGTCAAGTCTGGACCACATGCAACAGAACACAACATTCACTTTCCTTTCATCGTCTATTAGACAGTATTCACATTGCACAAGCACAAGCGGAACCAACAGTCATTCAGTCGTGTGGTCCACAGTTCCACACCCACTCACATGCCATCATACACACACACACACACACACACACACACACACACACACACCACTTCACCCCTATAGACATACTGTACTACACACCACAAACTGTACATATCTATAGACACACGCCACACAAATATACTGCACAGACACACTCGGATCCTGTGACCTGTATACATAAATGATGCAAGACTCACAGGATGGGTAGCTTTGGTCCCTTGAGCAGCGCTCCACAGAGTTTCTTCACATAGCCGTAGTCCATGTGTCGGAAGTTGTGGCCGGCCTATAGAGAACATACTGTTCAACTTCAAGCTGATGACATAAAAGTCTTGTAACAACAGTACCGGTAGATTAATCAAAATGTGTTTTCAAGAAGCTGCACACCGATCAGTAAGAGTAAAGTCAGTGCATTTTAGAGAATCCACAAAAATCCTTGAAGCAAGCCATTTCTGATCTTAGATTCATGTTTGGACCGCACCAAATAAACAAATGTTTTTAGTTGAGTCCAAATGCACTGACTAGGTGTCTGAACTACTGTTCAGATCATTTCAATTTCTTGTGAGTCGGCTTGGTGTTCTAATCAATATTACGATTTAAAGCTTTTGCCTACAGCTAAAATGAGTTGCAATATAATGCGAGCTTGTAGATTTCACAATTTGTGTACACCGCCATTGTACAAAAAAGCAAGTTTTAAATTGTTAATAAGATTAATCAATTTAGTTGATTATAAAATATATATTATACATTTTGAGGTGCACTAGACTAGCCCCTCCAGCGCCTGGCTTTGTGTGTTCCCCCCGTGATGTCATGTGGCAGCCAAGTCTATGGACTTTGTCTTATTCATGCCCCCCATGACGTCATGTGGCAGCAAAAGACGGAGACAAGTATGTGTCAAAATTCTGCTCACCTTCCAGGTAGTGTTGACTTTATTAATGTAGTTGACCATCTCACTGGACAGTGGCTGGAGGTGTGGTCTGGCCAGGCTGATTGACAAGCTGCCAGCCAACAACAAGAGGGCTGCATACCACATTTTGCCTAAGAGAGAACGAGATCGTTTCTTATTTACCACACACTTTAGTTTAAAAAAAAAAAAACTTTTAGAACATTAAAAAATACGATTCATTAGGGGGTAACCTTTAATTTAATAACATATAGTACATAGCATAATTTCATAACATACTATTACCCCAAAGAAAAAAAGACAGATGAAAAGAACGAGAGACTTCTGCCCCTTCACACTGTGAAAACCAACACGCTGTGTGACACTATCACAAAATAACAGGTTCTCTAATCACGCGCACGCATAACCCAGTTCTGTCATGTGATAAGAAAGAATTTGCTGCGGTAACAACTTACGCCACACGCACGCTATTCAGTCTCTCTCTCTGGTTTACACAACAGAACTAAGAGGCCACAGTCACTCAGTGATAACAGGTGAACAGCTTGCTACACATGCCAAAATTCACGTGCCTGGTTGTGCAGACACACTCAGATTACTTTAAACCAACTCCTTCAACGGAAATCATAATGTAAATCATACTGAACAAGGTACAATAGATCAAATTAACATTTGGTTATCCTAAGTAACAAATAATCAACATTTGATTCCACACACAAAAACTACATTCATTAATGTGGGTTTCGGTGGCACTGCAGGCGAGCCCTTATCAATACCAGAGCCAGCCAGGCTTGGCCTACATCCATCCAGGCTTATCAACTCAAGTCCTCATGGAGCCTATAAAATGGCAGCATTGGGTGTAGACCTGATAAAGAGGTCACATAAGTGCAGCCAGACCAAACAAATCCCTGTGTAAACACCACTCATCGGAAAAACAGAATGTCACGCTTCTCCTGCTTTTGTTAAAAGATACTGTAGATACTAGCCATGTTGTTGTTGTTGTTGCAAAAGGGCTTGCAAGAATGAAAATATCAATGCCTTGTATTTCAACAAAACACATTTATTTTCCTTTCATGACCTTTATTTATTGATTCTCAAAAAGACAGGTGAGGTTTCCCTCATTCCAATTTCATGAAGATTACATTGGCCCGGTATGCTCAGTTGCTCCTCTAGGCCAGGGGTTCTCAACGTTTTTGGCCGGGGACCCCCGGAGATGCTTTGGCAGTATCTCGCAACCCCCGCCCCGCCCCCTCCCGGACCCCAATATAAATTGACTGCTACATTAACCTTATAATAGAGACAATACAGTACACCATAAATAAATACTGAAACCAGATAATCATTAGGGAAGGTGTAAATGTGTACTATATGTAAACTCTTCATTTCCATTTCCATTTCCATCCCCCCCCCAGTTTGGCAGAGAAAGTGTAGCGCCCAGGATTTTAAAACAAGCAAAATCATACTATAATTCTAACAATGTCTGTCTGTCTGTCAGAAACACCGCCGTATCTCCTCATTGCCTGCACCAATCACTCCCACTTTTCACACAGGCATTGACCATATGAATATGGAGGTCTTAACGAAGCCCTTTTTTCGATTTGACACATTAATGATTATTAATGAATTTATTAGTGAATTAAAAACGCACTGGGCGCAGTACCCCCTATGGCCACAAGGGGGGGGGGCAAATATCTAATAACGGGTAAGGGCTAGTATCAACAATTACCTATTGAGCTGAAATGCATAAGTTATAAGTTCCATGGTAAGTTAACACTGACTGTGGCAATCAATGGAAGCTCAACAATTTCTTTCATAATAAAGACCTCTAGGACAGGATGTTTAGCTATGTAGTACTCTTGCTGGTTAGTTGAGAGACTCCTGTTGGGACATGTCATGAGTTGACTCATGTCCTTGTTTCAACTCCTGTAAAGATTAAGTACAGACAGTACGCGCCCTCCATTTTCTTCTCGCGGACCACTCGCGTCAGACTCGCCCCCAGCAGTTCTTGCATTCTTGTATTCGTTTTACAGAGGTTAATGTTAGGAATAAGGTTAGGTTTAACTTTAGCCATAGTTTTACTGAGGTTAAGATTAGGAATAAGGGCCCGGGCGGCTAGTGTAGCGGTCCGGGCTACACTAGACATTTAGAAATGTCTACACTTATCTAAAGTAGACATTAGATAAGAATTTGAAACATGATTTGCTTAAACTAAAGTTCCCAGCACAACAGAGGCTGGTTGTGTCCCAGGCTAGCCAATCACAGCCCTCGGGCTATGTATAAAATCATAATGTGTTTACCGAATCTCTGTCCTGACTGAGATATGCTGTATGTATGACAGGTGATGCTCTTAACGGGAAGTGCTGCTTTGTCATTTGAACAAATTTAACAACAACATGTTCTGTTTTCAACAATGCCACACAGAGTCACAGCCCACACTCTCTTCCTACACAGGTTATAGCTTATGATTCATTCTATATAGACTATGGGTAAAGTTAATGTCAGTGAGTGGAAACGAAAAAAAGTGAAACAATCGTGTAATTTCAAATATTTCCAATCTGTGGGTTCAATGAATCAGCATGTTGACTGATTGGGGTGGGTGTGGGGGGGGGGGGGGGGGGGGGGGGGGCGTAAGAGGAAGAGAGAGTAGGGAAGGACTCTGCCACAGGCATAGAACAGGGAAGTGAGACATGGGTCCACGGTTATTTATAAAATTATATGCATTATTGTGTGGAGGGCCACCACACAATAATGACCAGCAACCACAGTATAAAAGGCAAATAAACTGCAAATTGTGCAAAAAGTGCAGCACCTCCTCTTTGTGGTGTGTATATTAAATAATATACAAAATGGTAAGGTCACGTGACACTATTTGTATAGGCTTGCAAATGCAGTTTGTCGCGTTCCAGGAAACTGACTTCTGTGGTGCTCAAGTTGCATAAATCAGAGAGCTGCAGGTTACCACAATGATCCTGTGTACTGTCTGTGCCGGAGTGGGTACGGTTACAGTCATAACTGTGAGTGAGCCTACGAGTCAGACAGTATTAACCTATATGTACGCCTACATATGGTGCTTTGTTCTGAGCACTGACCTATGTGTCCTGTGACAGTTCCACTACTACAGCAAAGAGTCTGAATTTAAGTCCTCTGATATTTCAGAGGATGACATTTTATAGAGTGCAACTGTGCAACACCACATTATGGTGGACATTATGTCAGAGGAAACTATACATTTACGGTAATTATAACAAATTGCAAGAATGGTTTTCCATTTACCATTTGTACAATTTAGGCATTTTATAGCACCATTTAGTAGACCTCTCTTCTCTTGTAATAAAATCAACAGGATTCTCTCTACATTATGATTTTATGAATGATACTGTTGCATGTATATAATATGCCAGATAGTTATCAGTGGCTCGGCTGACCTATGCATAGTGAGGAACAGTGTGGAAATGACCACTGATTAATGTTCTGATGTTCATCATGCCAATGAAATCTAGATCCAATTTTGGAGTGGAGTGAGCTAAGGTTTCATTGCTGCAGCCGCCTATTATATTATGCATCTAGGCTTTCACTTTCTGGTTTTGAAACGGCTCGGTCTGAGATTTTAGCAAATTGTAGCGAGGGTGTTGTCTAACAATAGGTTCGTTTTAATTTAAAACTTTTAAATTAGCCTTAAAAAAGACTGAGACTTGTGCAATGTGACATTTTGTAATGACACAGCCTTCATTGTGAGAGATTCCTTCCTGTAAATGTACAGGGTAGAACCTTATATTATATATTAATATTAGCCCTGGTCCATAGCTCTAATAGACCAGAGGTAATATTCATATATACTCTAAGGGTAGCACCAACAGTAGGTAAACAAATCTGGTCATTGTGTTTAGACAAATCAAACATACGGTAGGCCAGACAGAGAGATATAGGTTTCAAACTGCTAAATGAACTAGCCTGGCACCAGAACACGAACACTTCAAACAATGACCTTTGGTGAAAAGCAGAAAATCCCTTATATATTTAAGTATGCGAGTATTGTTTGTCTTTATATCAATAAGTATGCTAGTCATAGAAATAGATCGGACATCGGAGCACATTTAACACTATAAACCAGGACAAGTGAAGTATAGTAACGCTGCCTGGACAAAACAATATCAACGTTACCTCCTGTAGCCCTTTCTTTTTGATCAGTTGTTGCTTTGAAGTTGAAGTTCTGTTCAGCGACGAGGCTTCAAAACAATCTGAAATCAAACAACATTCACTTCTGAGTTTATTCCCTGCAACCACGTGACCTGAACTGAAACCACATATACACCACCATGTGACCTGGTCACATGCGATGACGACACGACGCAGACATGAATCAGCACCTGATCAGCACCAAGAACAATGTTTTTTCCACTTCATTTGCTTTATTGATTCAATAATAGTCTATTAAGCATTTTTCTCTGAGTTAGGTCAGCTCCATTCACCACCTGATCATGACACTACAACACTAACACAACTAATAGGGACAGTACAGTCACTGTGAACGAACAGCTGCTGTGGTGCTGCACTGCTGTGATCACTAGGTGGGGGTAAAATTAATTAGGTAGGTAAATGATATATTTTTTTGTTTAAAAGGTTAAATCACTATAATATAGCTATTTAACACTTATTTTAACCAAAGAAAATCACTTACCCTACCCCTGAATATTAGTTTTTTATTTATTTAGCGTTTGACCTGCATTTGATTTACAGTAAATAATTGAGCTGTACTTTACCATCATTCATCTATTATCTATCTACACATATTAATCACTCACTCAATAATCCATGAACCAAAGGCCCCACTTTGGTCTTATTTGTAGTTTTTGTGTCCTCAAAAGCCCCAGACTCTTGATCAATTAGGCTAATAAAACAAATCAATAAAACCAATGACTGCACACATTGCCATGATAGTAGCCTATGGCTGTGACAGGCAACTGCTGAATCAGAAACATTTATCTGAAAACACTGCTCTGAATTTTCTTTCAAAAACTGAAACGCAAACAAAACTTCAGGGGAAATATTTACTTTAATGGTTGTGTGTGCGTGCATGTGTGTGTGTGCCTGCCTGCCTGCTTGTCCTTTTGTCTTGTCCTGACTGGCAGAATGACTTAAATAATATACCGGTATACTGAAAACCAGTTAAGTAATAATAACATATTCTCAATGAAGTGGAAGATTTACTAGGCTATATAACCAGACAAGTTACACGTTCCCATTGGACAGGTTGACAAAATTGGTTTATATCACGTATTATATAACACTACATTAATATTGAATGGTTGACTATAAGAACACACACACACACACACACACACACACACACACACACACACACTCATTGTCATGCTTTTGAGCTTTTGTCTACTTTGCGGTTCCTCTGTAACAGCTAGAGTGTGCTGTGCTTAAATACACGTGTAAGCAACGGCCTCGGTCCACTGACCGGCACTTTGCCTTCAGCCAAGCTTAAGTTGAATAACCTACACTCTGGAGATGCAGGAGACATTCAGAATGTCTTATTTAAATTCTAAATAGTAATCTCACAATAAGTTTACATACTTAGGGTTAACTATGTATAAAGTCACACTGCAACACTGAATAATTGCATTAGCTAAAATGAAAACATATCATATTATCCATTTATTGAGTATACTGTGTTGTTGGTTAGGCAGCTCCCTAATTAGCACGCTGCACTGTAGGTTAAAGTACAAAACTTTGACAAGGACTGACCAACAGGTTATTATAGGTTAGGACATTACCACCCGACCCACCCTACCATAGAGACCCACACGGCAAAACAGGGAAGGGGGACCTTGCCGTGTTTGTTCTGCTAGTGGTGGTTAGTGGCTGGTTAGTGGTGGTTAGTGGCTGCTCAGATGATTATGATGAGCACTTATAGGGGAGCAGTTACAGTAGGCCTACAGTACATGTTAGAAGTGTCATGGACACTTTAACTTCAGACGACGCCGTAGACATACACTGTCCCTACCCAGTACCCTCTCCCACTAGAAGAACTCCTATACTAATGACAGCGTGAGAATTCTGTTTATAGATAGAACACCACATAGCCCCTGCAGACTGGACACCAAGCTCAGACCTATAGGAACCAACCAACCCCAGTCTGTACAGCTGGATCCTGGACTTTCTGTCCGAGTTGCCAGGAGGTAAAAATGGGCTGCTATACACATATTGAATCCTACATTTTGAACCCCCCCCCCCCTCTCTCGCTCTCTAGTCCCTGCACTTCAATGACTGTATGGCCAATGTTGCTCTCCAATGTTCGCTGATGACACAACAGTGATACAGTAGGCCTGATGATGATTGATATTCTATACTTTTGATTGAACGAAATATCCAATCAACTCAATTTTTTTATGTTGAGGGGCCTCTATAGAGCGCACCCCCATACATAACCGTATTCGTATTCCGTATCAATTATTATAAGCTTTTAATTCTTATATGAAAAAATATGAATATCAGAGACACTGCCTGGAAATGAGACAAACTATGCTGCTTTTTGTTGTTCTTCTGCTATAACACCAAAACGACTACAAGCTGGTAGATGAATAATTATGTTTATTAAAACATAACCCAGGTCTCTAGTTGTGAGATCGTGTGTTTATTGAACTCAATCTTTATTAAGATGAGATGTACAGTATGAATTAACATGAGGCAGTCCAATGACTAAACAATGTTACAATCAATTAGCAATCAAACCCATTTATCAATGAACGTAAAAAGACATGTAGAACTTAATAATAAACCAGGGAAATACTGCCACAGTGTATTCAGACTGTCCACTAGCTGTATCCAGACTGCCCACCAAGAATGTCCAGAGATCTCATAACAGCACCAAGTGAAAAGATAACACAATAGTACAAAATGTGAGCAAAGTAGAAATACAAGCCATCAAATTGCAGACAGTTACACACACATTGTCATTTCTACAAGACAAAGCATTTGGTATTGCGTTCTAAAGCATGTTCACTAATGTACATTTCATATTAGTGTTGCGTTGACATACATTCTAGCTTGTGCGTTAGAGTAATGCAATGTGTCTGTGTAGTTGCACACTTTCTTTTTCTTTTGCAATAAATACATTTTTTTCTGGCTAGATGGCGGTATGGAAGAGGAACATGCAGTGTTTCAATCCAAACATGGACAATATTCAGAGGTGTTTTAAGCAAGCAGATTAACCAACCTTTATATAACCAAGAGGGTGTTTTTGAACTTCATTTTGATGACTGTCTAGTTTGCATTTCATTCCTCATCACAGAGATAGAACTTTGAATAGTCGTAGAAATCATGTATATTTGTGTTATAAAATAATGAATTCATCTTAAACAAATAATGATTACAAAACAGAAGAGTTGAAAATATTTGTGTGTTTTTTTTAAAAGTTGACAATGGTTAAAATAACTACATCTATGGTAAAAAAATAAAAATAAAATCACATATTAAAAGGAACCCATAACATTCTGTAATACTGAGCGGAAATCCTCCAAACACCATTAACCCTTACAGCTGTTTTATAGATTTAAACTGTAAGGATATTTTCACACTACAGGACAAAGTATACGTGTCATTAGAAGTCCCAGAGAAAAAGCTTCATGAAGTCGATGGGGTGCTGTAGAAAGAGGTATCTGAGACCAGATCCAAGGACGGTTATAATGTCAGCTATATCACAGATACACAATGTATTTCACAATGTTCACTTGTCTTTCATAGTCCTTTAGTTATCCTAAAAACAACGATCCAGTGAGTACCAGTATTCAAGCCACTTTGTTTTAATATCTTATTATAGCTAATGCTACCCATTGGTATGATCATTTTCACATGTTATCGGAAAGAAAAACCTGTCCTGTAATGTGTTCTGGGTTCATTTCAAAAGGAATTGGCGTTAGTTTATTTAAGGGTTCTGAAAGATGAGCTTAAACTTGTGAACAGTAGAAGAGCTACTACTATAGTTTATAACACTATTTTTTAGTATACTGTAGCTTATAATAATAGATTACATTAGTACCACTGAAGTTCATACAATGACCTCTCATTAAACAGGAATAAAGAGATTTTATGAATCAAACCCACTGAGCAATAGTCGGCTATTAAGAGTCATACTTATATCTGTCCATCTAAACCAGGCTATAAGGTCGTCCAATGATCCCTGGGTCGGTGGTTCGAATCCCGGCTCCTCCTGTCCACATGTCGAGGTGTCCTTGGGCAAGACACTGAACCCTATATTGCTTGCCACCGTTGGTGTGGGAAGTGAGGACGCTGGCGTCGAATGTTCGCCACTTCACCTCCCAATGTATGAATGAATGAACCATTGTAAAGCGCTTTGGACACTTGGAAAAGCGCTATAAAAATGCAATTCATTATTATTATTGATTAGCTGTTTTTTATTCTATACAGACCATCTATATTTTAGCCGTTTTTTAAACGCTGTTGAAACGACGTTGTTTCAACATCTAATCTAAGCCTAGACCGCTAAAGATACTTTCATTTTTAGACCAGTTATAACCGATTTTTAGACATTTAAACGTATTTTAATAGCCTGAGAAATGCTCAGTGGGATATGATGACATTTTACATCCATTCTGATGGGAATCCAGCGCTACATACAGTACCTGTCAGAAATCTTAACTCTTTTCTTATATCTCATCACAACATCAAGCTGATAGCAGTTAACAGCCTGTGATCTTTGCACAAAGCTAAACCATAGAAACACAACTGTGTAAATAAATAGTGCCTACTGGAAAAACTATCTGTGTGGGTTTTTTTTTTTAATTCCTCCAAAGCTGCCTTTTTTATATATAGCGTGTCATCAACAAAATTCACAAACTTTTACATAAACTAAAACTAAAATGTGCAGATGTCTAAACTAAGTGTAAACATAATGTAAACAAAATGTTAAATTAAAAGATTACATATCATAAAACACATCTATTTTCGTGAATGTTTCCGTTCAAAAGTGCAATGTGTTGTAAACAGAAAATAAATTAAAGCCTAATTAGACTTCTTCATGAAGCATTTTGCTGACCAGTTAGATTAGATCAAGATAAATATTTTCTCTTTGCACAGATGAAAAAGTATCCACTTAATGTGTCTCTCTGAATAATTGACTGATTTTCTGACTTACTGAAGCCCAATTTATTCTATTCATTATTATTTATTGTTTGCAAACAAATTATAGATTTTCAGATGTCAGATTAATTGATTGATTGATTGATTGACTGACTGACTGATTGATTCACTGACTGACCGATTCACTGACTGACCGATTTACTGACTGATCGATTCAATGACTGGCCGATTCACTGACTGACCGATTCACTGACTGACCGATTCACTGACTGACCAATTCACAGACTGACCGATTCACAGACTGACTCAACGTCAGCTATTGCTTTTGGAACAATAATAGGAAATATTTGCAACAAATTAAAATGATGCATTTTGCAAGCAAATAAAAGTGCTTCTGTGTCAGGCATAATTTGCCATAGCAGATTGGGGCAGTTATTTTATCACATGGCCAGGGGGCTACATAAGGTTTCATAACATAAATCTACATGTAGCAGAAACATAATCCCTCACAGAGTATATATATATTTTCCAGATGTTTTCAACCATTTAAAAGTGCATATTTTACCCAGGTGAACATATCAGGGGGAAATGTCTAGTGTTTACTCTCATTGATTTGACTGAACAGAGCTGTAAAGGACCTCAATTCACCAGCTAGCAGACCCATAGTTGATACATAATTTAACCCAGAGAGTATAAAAATGGACCCAAATAGACCCGTTTCATTTTTGACATTCTTAAGGTGGCCTTACACTAGCCGATTTTTTCAATCTGAAATCTGATAGCACCACACACTACAGTATAATCGGAGCGGGGCAGAGCAAATATCAAACATTCTTGATGTTGATCGGGCCGATCCCGATCGCGCTTTGAGCGGCCCCGAGCAGATCGATTGAGATGGGCACCCGCCGAGCGTAAAAAATGCGTCACTAGCCGATTATCGGCTAGTGTAAGGCCACCTTTAGGGTTAAATTAACATTGAGGATTTTACTGTATGTCATGTAGATCCATAATCCATGGGCTGAACTAAATCCTGTATTTCTGATCCCTCTTTAAACCGCCCTCTCATTGTAGTCCACAAGCTGAACCATTTGTTTGCGGGCGTGGGCAATGACTGGAGTGAGAGGTGCGATAGGGGTACCAGCGGTAGAGGTACCAGGGGTAACACTGGGGGTCGTCCCAGGGGTCGTCCCAGGAGTTGTACCAGGAGTGGCTCCGGGAGTGGTTCCCGGGGTAGCGGGGGTGATAACAACAGGGGTCAGACCTGGAACCTCAACCACAGCACGAGACTCGGGTCGAGGCTCAGGACGGGGGGTTGAAGTGGCGAAGCGAGCCTCCCGGATCCGATAGGGACTTCTGTAAGTGGAGATGGGCGACAGCTCGGAACCCCAGCCCAGGTAACTTCCACTGGACGGAGACGGGGCCTCGGCGCTGAAGTACAGCGCGGTGTTGGACTCTCCGGGGAGACCGGGGTTCTTATCCGGGGACGTCAGCAGGGAGCTGACCCCTGACCGCCGGTCAGGGGTCCTCCAGCCGGGAGTCTTGATCTCCAGCGAGCAGACGGAGGACGAGGCCGCCGAAGCCTCCGAAGCCGCCGAAGTTAAAGAGGCTCCGAAACTGTCGATGTGAGGAAGACTGAGAAGACTGTCTGCTTGGTGAGGAGATGAGGGGGTGGGCGAGCCATATGCAGCGCTCTGGAACTCTTCATCTCCTGACAAAACAAATTAGATTGAACTGATGTAACAACTGTAATACAGTATGTGTGCAGCACACCATACTGGCCCAATACTAACAAATAAACCCGTGGCACAACGGTTTGGAAAAGGTGAACAATGTAATGTTTGTACTAGTACTCTTTAAATTCTGACCGTGTCTAATCATACTTCATGATACATCATACTACAAAATACAAATGCTTAGTAGGAGGTATAAAGTACTTGTGTTCATAAAACAGAAAGTTTGGGTATTGGGTAAGACTGACGTTATGTGTCTTTCAGAACCTTTCACTGCTTCATCTCAACCATTACTCAATGGCTCTGGTCTCAGCTACCGCGGTGGATATTTTTACATTTTTTACATTTTTTTTCTTTTTCTTTTATGTTGCCACTACTGTTGGAGCAGCCATAAACTACACAGGTTCATCTCGATGTTCTGGGCATCTTGTTAGTGTTAGTAAAAAGCAGGTTAAAGAGTAACGTTTGAGGCAGACTAACATCAGTCACTCTACCGTTCACTATAGTAGAAGAGATGTGCCTGGTGAGGGTTTAAACACCGCAGCTACGTCGAGTCCGCCTACAGGAAATACGTAAGCTGCGACCATGAGACCGGTTTTTGAATTCATCTATAGGGCCAATCACGTCATGCGTGCCTGCGTGGTGTGCGTACATATTGACTCCGTATCCTTTTGATTCAAGTACCAATTCCCAAGGTCGGGTGGTCGGTGGTGACAATGACGATAAAGGATTATGCTTTAGTTATCGAATGCTTAGCCTTCGCTGGTGTGCCTAATCTTCCGACGGCAGCAACAGGTATGGGGCGGGTCCATGCATGGGAGCTTCTTTGAGATTTATTTTCCACATACACATGTTTTCAAAGGCTATGTGCAGTAGGCTAGATAGGGTGTGTCGTGTGTGCGTGTGCGTGCGTGCGTGCACATTAGTGTTTGTAAAACATCTAACCTCTTTCAGAAGGTGCAGCGCTGGAATCTTCAACTTCCTCAGGGATCACTTCTTGAACTGGGAAGACCTCTGGAGGTGTTTTCATCCGTTTGATCTGAGTGGGCGGGGCCTGTCTCACGGGTCTCTGTATCACTGTGGATAGAGCTGGCTTTGGGGGCGGGGCTTCCTCTATCAGCTGTAGTAAAGCAAGAATGACTCACGTCATAACCAAGCCCCCAGTGAGGCTCTCCAAATGTGGTGTCCAAATCAAAAAGAAATCGGAAGTAGACGGTTCTTCCGGGTGCTTCAAAACGCCACTGAGCAACTTGCACTGAAATGAGTAAGGGGATCATAACTGCCAGGTGCAGCCAGCTGACTATGGGTTTTATCTCCCATTGGCTTAGAGCGCTAGAGGCAGCCAATCATGAAAAAGTGTCCACTAGGTCCTCACCAGAGTGAAGAGTAGGAGAGTAGCGACACGCTTTGACCTCGCCGCAAAGAGGGTGCCTCTGGGCTATAGTTCCAAACATTGCTCCTCTGGCTGGAACTATCCCGTTGAGATAGAATGAGCACTTCCGCATTCCATTGTTACAATGGGAGTCAACACTAGTGTCGCCACTCTCTTACTGTATTACTCTGGTCCTCACTAGTCTCAACATGGACGGTATAGCCAGGTTGCACCCACCCTGGGCAACATCTACACTGTAGAGGCTAATATTTGTTTGGGCGGAAGTTGCAGGATTTTAGCGGAAGTATCGCCCAAGGAAATGACGTTGATGCTTTACAAATCAGTTTACATTCTCCGCGAATGAAACGAGTGTTGTGATTGGTCGGGAAAATATCCTGTCCGGGGGAAATACATCTGACGGATGTTCCGGACAATACATCCGCCGATAGCTTCTCTGCCTTACCAGGCTTTTCTTTCGTCTCACTATAGGGATGTCCTTGATGCACGTCCCACTGGGAGGAGACCCCGGGGCAGACCAAGGCGCAGTTGGAGGAAACACATCGACTCACTGGCCTTGGAACGTCTCGGGACCCCCCAGGAGGAAATCACTAATGTTGCTGGCTGTTGCCCCCGCGACCCGACTACAGATAAGCGGTTGAAGATGGATGGATGGACATACACTGTGTATATATACCTGAGGAGTCACTATGGCAACAGGTTGAGGAACAGGCTGAGGTGCTGCTGGTGGAATCTGAAGAACCTGAAACATCACAAATAAAATCATTTAAATTACACCCAGTGCACACAGCACAGCAACACAACTGTTTTTTACTTAGGTTTGGATGAAACTTCACATATAGGTTGTCCAAGGACCTGAATTTTGACACCAATGTCTAATGAAGTCCGATAGAAGTCCAGAAGAGTAGACATTAAACCTTTTGTACACACAAGGGCAATATCACACTAAACAGCACATCACAGAGCATCACTACCATTCTAGGTTATTAATACCAGTAAGACGCCTGAGGGCGAGAATGGAGTTGGACGCATCCGCCTGGGTGAGAGCAGACTGCTGGGCAAGCGCTGGCACTTCGGCATGGGGCGTCTGATCAACATATCCGCCTGGGTGACAGCAGATGCTGGGCGTGCACATATGGAATGAATTCTGTACTGGCCATATATGGAGCGTGTCTTGAGTGTACAGGGTTTGATGATGTCAGATCAACATATGGAATGTCAGAACAGGTCAGCTCCATATATGGGGATCTAAGTTTTGATGAGGGCCCAGGTAGGGCCGGGCCTTAATTTGCGGACCTGTTGAGAACTCAACAGCCGGGCGCGGCTGCACTAATAACTTTGGGGCAGGCCCGTCTAGAGTTTGAATGGACAGGTATCAGTCAAAAAGGAGACATCGAAGAGGAAGAATGGATGACAGAGACATATGGAATGTCAGAACAGGTTCTGTCATATATCCATATATGGAGATCTAAGGGTTTGAGGTCAGATATAGAGTTGCTGGCCAATATTGCTGACATCAGGGATCTCCATACTGTATATGGGCTTAATTGCGACAGGAGGTCGCATTTACTATGACATCAGGGATCTACATCACTGATGATGTCACGTGATGTCACGAGACCTGGACACCATATATGGGGGCTTCCCCATGTATGGGGATTTTGAGTGATACACTGACTGACTGACGGACGGACGGACCAAAAACGTACTATTTCATAGTAAATGCGACCTGGTCTTCTAGTAAGACCTCAATATATTTCAACTTAAGAAAGGGAAAGGAATCAATGTTGGTTGACTAAATTACTGACCTCCCTGACAATAACGCAATATTTTTGGACCACAATGCTTATAGTGGACGATATAAATTATTATGTTATTCTCCATAGAGAAATTACTTCCGTGAACCAGGGGAATGGAGGGGACGAGCGAGTGACGCCAGGAGACTCAGGACCTCGGCGCTCTATAGTTGAAGGATTGATCAACATCTGACCTGAGGAGGATGAGGAGCATCAGGAGAGTGAATGATATCTTCATCCAGACCCATCAGTCCAGCCAAACCTCCCTCCCCATAGCACGAACAGATCTTGGACACATCTCCGGTCTTGAGAGCTAAACGAATCAGCAGCCAGTGATGGTGCTTCCAGCCCTCCCATTGGTGGGGGAGGTCCATCAAGGTCCCGCCTCCTGACATAAAGAAAAGGAAGAAATCATCATCATCATCATCATTATCATCATAAAAACGGTAATAAATGGGTATTAAATACTATGTAGACAGACAGACAGACAGACAGACAGCATCCTCTCCTGACAATCAACAGTAATATCCTCATAATAAATAGGGTAATACATAAACAGATGATCTGTACAGACCACACAGTGTTGCGTGGCGATGGAAGCTGGGTGTCGTCTTCTCATCCAGGGTCAAGATAGAGCCTCGGTCCATGCAGGCTCCACTGACTCCTCTGTGACGAAGACTCTGGAAGATCTCAAAGGACTTTGGATGAAGAAAGCGGTAGTACAACACCAACGCTATGAGACCTACGGAGAACAGAACAGAGTGCAGAGGAGAACAGCTAACAGAATGGAGGAGAACAGGAAATACAGCACATGAGAACAGGGACACGCAGAGAGTGTTAGAGAGGCAGGGGCTGAAATCCTGTACTTTTAGACAAAAATACCGAAAATAGCTGATCTGCAAGCTCTCAACGTGACGCAATGCGACACGTTGAGAGCTTGCAGATCAGCTATTTTCGGGGCACAACCCAGCAGTCTTTATCTACTGGAGATGCGGTGTAACGACATTGATTTCTAAACAAATTTGTTCAACACAAAATACTGTGGAAAGGAGTGGCCTTTGCATTTCTTTCACCATGTAGTAAACGCTGCATCCGTGCGGTCTGGAGAGGGCAGTTGTTTTAGGGCAGGGGCTGAAGCCCCCTTTGATGTCTATGTGTGCACCGTCCCTGCATGACAGTCTACTCTAAAACGTCAAACTTGAAATCTGCAGCAATCCAGAATTTCTGAACATTGTGTCACCCCCACCTGGTGATGAGAGGTAACTGCAATGAACTACAGTTCGAACGACAGCAAAGATCTACTAGTTAGTAACAGCGCTGACCTCATCTTTTTTATTTCGTCAATAATATTTATATCATCCTAGCCTACGTCATATTGCAATATTATTGTGGTATGACTGTAGGCTCATTTTTTCAGTATTAGTATTTTTCAGATCGGATATAGGCTATATCCACTCTGAAAAATACTAAGTCATGACAGTGGTCATGACTGTTTTTTGCAGTGGTGGAAACTAAGTACATCTACAAGCATCTACAAGCTACGAGCTTGTAGATCTGCTATTTTTTTTTAAATTGTGAAAATGTGACACAAATTTGGAATATATATTCTTTCAGAGCGAACGTTTTTAACTAAAATCTTTGCTTCTGGGGGGTCCCTGGAACAACATTTTCAGATGGGGGTCGGCGGCCAATTACATATAATCTTGGGGGTCACACACGCAGTTGCAGGAGCGGGCGGACAGCGGAGCCAGGAATCAGAATAAATATTAAATTATTGAATTATTGAATATTGCGCAGCTCATTGTGTTGCCCTTGGCGACGTGTTGCCCTACGCACTGCGTGTACACATAGCGACGCGCCTGTACATGGTCAAGGCGGGTCCTGGATCCTAGAGTGTTGGTGGGATTCCAAATTGCGTGTTTCTGTCTTTCTGACTGTCTCACCAATCAGGAAGCTGCAGAACACAGCTGCTGGGATGCCCACCGTATCCCATGATGCCATGGTGAACAACCAGGAAGAGGCGAAGAGGAGAAGCATGTTCTCTAAGAACATGGCCTGGACAGAGAGAGAGAGAGAGAGAGAGAGAGAGAGAGAGAGAGAGAGAGAGAGAGAGAGAGAGAGAGAGAGAGAGAGATATCATATTAATCATGGTATACTGGTACACAAGCATACATAAAGTAAATACACACACACACACACACACACACACACAGCACACGCACACACACACACACACACACACACACACACACACACACACACACACACACACACACACACACACACACACACACACACAGCACACGCACACACACACACACACACACACACACACACACACACACACACACAGGGGCGGGTGGTGGCTCAGGGATAGAGTGGCTGGATGGTAACCGCAAGGTTCCCAGTTCCCTGTGGGCTCCCCCAGAGTTAGTGTCGAAGTGTCCTTGAGCAAGACACTGAGCTCCTGATGTGCTGGTTGGTGCCTTGCATGGTTTCCGCGGTGTATGAATGTGTGTGTGAA